>NC_071103.1:36415000-36437500 GCF_024256425.1 Clarias gariepinus
AAGAACGAAATAAACGAAACGAAACAAAATGAAAAAAGAATACCCCTAAACTAAAACCAAGCTAAATTTTTTATGCTAAAAATATGAATGTTCTCTATTTATTTTATTTTTTATTAATTTTCTTGCATTATACATATTTATAAAAAGAGCAGAATAATACATCCCCCTGTTGCACCATCCAGTTAATTCACCAAAAGAAAACTTTCTTTATTTTTTTCTCTTGTCCTCTCCATATAAGGAAAATTTCAATAATAAGTCGACCACTGTGACATTCTTTGCATTTAGGCTATTTTTTATAATACCTCTTTTGTGTAGCTGAGGAAACTCCTCAGACAAGGAACTGAGATTTCCCACTATTACAATTTAATAAGAGGCAGTGTTAACGATAGTATAAAGCATTTAAACTCTGAATCTTCGTTCTAATCAAACAAAATAAAAAGATAATTGTCTATAAGAGAAAAAAGTGAGAGAGATGGAGAGATAAGAGAGAGAGAGAGATACTGTCTGATTTCTAAACATAATTAGTTATAAGCCTCAAATCGATTGTTTACCGACCGACACCAAGAGAACAGAAATAACTGTTTTCGTTCGCGCGTGCGTGTGTGTGTGTGTGTGCGTGTGTGTGCGTGCGCGCGCGAGCGCGGACATGTGTGAAAGCAGGAAGTAGCCTTACCTGTCATTCATTAAAAGGACAAAAACCTCAATGGACAAAGGAAGTTAAATTGGTTCTGCTTGTTATTACCTGCCGTGCAGGACATAGTTAAGGACATAGTTGCTCCTTTAAATAAGTCAATTTGCTCGCAACAGCTTTAATTGACCTTGTGGAGAAATAACGGAAGTAGCAGCATCATATTCATAAATCTTTAAAAAAAAAACACCGATTATATGCATGAAAATAGGTAATTGTGAAGCTATTATATTTTATTCTATGGAGACCGTTTTGCGGTCTATCCTTTTATTTTACTTTAAATTAGATTCCCAATTCACTATACAGATACAGTTGCTTTATTCCTGCAATGAACTTGCGAGGTAAATAAACTACATACTTACACACTTGAGCTGAAAAGGGATTTGACCTCTTTGTATTGTATTGTCCTCACAGTTTTCTTTAAGCACAAAGCACATGCGCTCTCGTGCATGGTCTTTATCGTTACATGGGTATGATCAGAACTCGAAAGACCTAACAATTGCTGGAGTTCACATACACATATAGTTATTCTGTTTATTTAAAATAAAATATACCCCAGAAAAAGGTAAAAAATAAAGCAGGAAAAAAATTCTATAGCCTACTTTATATGATTTGTTTCTGGGCATGACCATAAATGGAGCATAAGACCGAGAACAGTAAGTTTCTTACACCATGCCAAATACATGTTTAAACCTCTTTGATAGATAGATAGATAGATAGATAGATAGATAGATAGATAGATAGATAGATAGATAGACTGTTTCAGTGATGTTACACTCGTTTTTATGCAATTTTTTATCCCAAAATATTCATCAGATGTTATGTAGCAAATATTAAAATTTAAATCTAAATACTTTTCTTTTTTTCTTTCTTTCTTTCTTTCTTTCTTTCTTTCTTTCTTTCTTTCTTTCTTTCTTTCTTTTTTTTGCAGAACATTGCATTCTCGATCATTAAAACTGGTTGGATGGTATAACTTTCTCAAACGTGAGTATGAATGAATGAATGTGAGAGCATTAAATGAAAATTAATGTGCAGTAGAGAGAGAGAGAGAGAGAGAGAGAGAGAGAGAGAGTGAGTAACTTGATGATTGCGTCTATAATTCAGAGAGAGAGAACCATGAAAGTTGACACCAGACACATAAAAGCTGCATGTCAAAATGAATGCTTGCTCCGGGATGCCATATTAAAGCCAGAGCCAACAGGGCAACAGGAATCTGCGGAATCCCGTATCAAATTGACTATAATAAAACTCTATTATAATTTTACAATTACACTTTTATGACCTTGTTTTTACAATTATCATTCGTTTATGTCAACTTCTTCATCTAAACGAGACCAAAGGAAAAAACAAATATTGGGAGAATATGGTTAAGGTGATTATATTACTGTTTCTATGCGTTGTTTAGCTGCATCCTAAAGCACAGCAATATGGTTTATAATTTAGTTCTTATTTAGTACACACTGACACTATGACAACTCTGGAATATAAGTGTTGCAAAGATGTGTGTAGAGGCGCGAGAACAGAGGAAAAAAGAGGATTGCTATCCAAGAGGTCAATGCGCCCCGCATGGCGTTCTGACCCAAACACATCCTGCACAGTAACTATCTAACTACCACTGCATAGCAAGCTGCCTGAACGCCTGAACCATGCTTCCACCTATAAATAAAGCGCAGGAAGGATTTCCACTGACAGGTGTCATAAATTTTTGGCAAGAGTGTGAGAGTGCACAAAAGAGGAGACTGAAGAGAAAACATTGATTAATTAATTAATTGATTCATTCATTAATTTCTCCTGTTTAAAGTCCCAGTGAAAGTGAAGCCTATCACAGCACAAATATTGTTACCAAACGGGTTTTGTCCCTCCTCGCTGGGGTGGTAGACTTTCTTTCTTTTTAACGGTTAAAACTAATTTACGGTAAGTAATTGTACCTTTAAATCTTCACTCTGAAAGATACCACTTGGACCTATCCAAGTAAAAAATTACTGCATAAAAGGTATTAAAGGTACCCTTGATGCATCAAAACAGGTAGACTACCCGTATGTCGTCAGGCTGAAAAAAGCTTCTTCCTCTTGATCTTTAAAGGTGACTGTTGTTTTATATATTATTATTATTATTATTATTATTATTATTATTATTATTATTATTATTGTTGTTGTTGTTGTTTTACAAAATACAGAAAAATCATAAGGCAACATAGGAAGAAAAAAGAAGATGGAAATTTGGAGAATGCAGTAAGGAAAGAGGTAAGGGATAAATAATTGCGAAAAAAGATGGATGAAGAAAGGGAACAAAACTGTTCTCCTCCTCCTCTTCCTCCTACTTCTCCTCGTCCTGCTCCAGTTTTCATTCATTGTATGATTTCTACAGTAGCAACCTGCTGCTCTGCCAAAGTGTTTAAAAGCGGCGAAAAGCAGCTGAAGTTAACTAGAGGCGCGGACATCAGCAGAATCAACAATATTTGTATTCATTTGAAGAAAGGAATGATTTGGACAACAAGACAAAACCAAACAAAGCCGGGCGAAAAAGCGCTCATGAATAGTGGCTATTGTTCATGGCTTTTAGGCTCTGATTCAGCATGTCATAACCCCCACGAAGAAGAAAACATCAATATTCAGAGGGAAAGAAGAAGTTTCTATGGCAAAGCAAAGACATTTTAGTGCATAACAGATCTGGAAGAGAAATAAGAGGCAGAGAAGAAAGAGGCAGAAAAAAAAATGAAAGAGATCAAAGTGAGCGCTCTTGGGAGTGTGGATGGTTCTGTGAATCAAAGATGGACGGCGGTGCTGACTTTTAGAAGCACTTTGGCAAGACTGTCAGTCCCCTTTTCCACGGCAGGGTAGAGAGCCAAAACCTGAAGCCTCAGAGCCTCAGAAAAAGAAAGCGACTGACTAACAGACTGACTTCTGCTCTCACCACTTGTTTCCCCCTTCTTTATGCTCTGGACTATATGTCAAAGACGGAGGGTTGCGTAATAACCTGGCAACTTGCGCGGGATAAAATGTCCAGATATAATGTTAAAAAATTGACACTCGGGCGCCATCTCGGATAGATAAATAAATAGATAGTTTATTCCATTTTTTTTACTTTGTTAAATTCGGTATTTTTTTTCACTAATTTCTTTTGGTCTGTCTGTGTGTGTGTGTGTGCGCGCGTGCTTGTTGACTGGGTTACCCATCGTACAAGGCCGTTAACATGCGTTTTAATGCGCTAAGTAAACAGCACGGAGGATAAGAGCGGCGCTCTTTGTCGGGACACAACAGCTGTCCAGCCCTCCATTGTCGTGCTACACCCTGACCCGAGTCTGCCCTCCTGCCCTGTTTAACCAGCTCAGTGCACCAGAACACGGGCAACGTGTGCATCCATGCAGCCTGGCATATACACGATACACACAATTTTACACTCTTGCGTTTTAATACTGAATTAACGCGTGCAATGTTCATTCGTGTTCACGGTCCTACAACAGATGCAACATTGTAATGTTTTTAAACAAACAATGTAGATGAAAAATTCGAGCAATAAACATACTAAACAAACAAAGAACACGCAAAGATATTATGAAACATTAAAGATCGAATGTCATGTTTATTGTCCACAACATAACCTAATTACTGATATTTTAAGAATTTCCCAATTAATTAACATTTATTTCATGTTTTGTGAGTTTAAAGTCAAACCCCACGTCCGTGTTTTTGAGACTGATGGTTGTTTTAGTTCGTAACTTAATGCGCTAGCATGTGTTTTTTGATAGAGGCTTTGAACAGTTATGTACATAGCTTGGAGTCGTGGGAAATGAAATAGTTGCAAATGTTAACAATTGTTTTGCTCAGTTATAACAATAAACAGCAATCAAGCAAACAAACAACAAGACGAAGACGAAGACAACAAGAACACCAAGAAGACTTTTGTTTACCAAAATGAAACACATACAGTAAATCTAATGCATAGAGTATTTTTACGCATATGATCTATCTATCTATCTATCTATCTATCTATCTATCTATCTATCTATCTATCTATCTATCTATCTATCTGTCTGTCTGTCTGTCTAGAGAACTTAAGTGCTTAGTTCATTAGTGGAGTTCATTAATCTGCAAACACTAAAGTTAGACCTTGATGAGGTGCCGGAGCAATTTAGTTCACTTAAGACACCTGTGTAAGTTCTCACCTTCAACCCTAAACAAACAAAACACTAGAGTTTGGTTGTGCTTTGTTTACAAACATGTATGCACTATACATTCATGTTCTGTGTCTTGGAAATATACCAACAAGTAGATTTAGATTCATGAGGATTAAGATTAGGCACAAATAAATGAAAAATGTATACTATATGAATTAATTAACAGAGTAATATATACATACAATACATTCAGCATAATATATACATTATATAATTTATAAGCACTACTGAAAAAATGTTAACATAAGGTTAAACATGGACACCTGCTGTACCTAAGCATCTACACTATGAGTGTCAAGCAAACATAAGCTTAGGAAGGCAACTACAGTGTGTGTGTGTGTGTGTGTGTGTGTGTGTGTGTGTGTGTGTGTGTGTGTGTTTCAGGATTTCCACTGGTGCTGGTGATGTGTGAAACCTGGTTCCGTATGGCACCCTTCAGGCAGGGGCCCTTCTCTTGTCAAGCTTGGAATGGAGCCCCATGCCGAGAGCGAGGGTTCATGCACGACAGGGGAACTACATAACACTGATGTTTCAGAATGGCCACTTGATTTACACTCGTCACAGCGGAAAGGGGTTGTCATGTCTCCAGACACCTAGGTGTTGACACCAATACTGGACTGCCTCGCACCCAAACCGTTCCACTCATGCTCTTTTGCTTATGCCCAGACTGATTTCCAAACTGTCGATTCTCTAGGCACCCTGGGGTCACCTCTGTTAAACCGGCTGCTTTGTATTTTATGCCGGGCTTCTTGTGACAATAATAATGTCACCTTACTGTTAATTAGATGTGCTACTGATGGCACTTTGTTCTGTTTTTTATAGAAGTGCAAAATATATTCAATAATTCACGGTCACAGAGCAAGTGTTAAGTTTAAATATAAAAACTATTTGGTAGTCAAGTCATTCACGCAGATGAATGGTAGTGAATTTCCACATGCAGGGAAGCATTGTCGACTATGCAGTTTGTAGGTCATAGTGCAAACCGAATAGAGACTCATCGCCTCCTCCCAGTCAACATTTGTCTGAGCCATGCTGCCAGAATCTACAAACCTAAATTTAGCACAAGGCATACAATAAATTACTGTCACAGATCTCTGATCTATTTTATGAAGATGAGGGCATGTCACATTTCTAAGCATGCACAGTAAAGTGCATAAATGTCCCCTCTTTTTAGAAGCACCACTTCATTTCCACTGGGAATTGTGGGGTAGTTAAATGGTCATTTTCCTAAACAGTATTTTAAGACGGGCCTATAGCGGTATGTGCTGTAATCAATGTGTGACATAAATGTTGGCTCAAAGCACTTTGCAAGTCCATTAAGCTGAAGTTACCCTCAATATTAAGTTACTTTCAGGAAAACTGTCTAATAACCAAATAATGTCTGAAGGAAAAAAAAAGAGAAAAAAAAAGCAAGAAAAGAATGACTGTTAAGCCAGTGCTCACAGTGTGTTTCTGTGCATTATAAATACATGCCTTGTTCATTTTATATAAAGCGGCATATGTACAACATTGTCAAGCAGCCTGGCTTGTAAAGTTAATAGAGAAAGAGGAAGAAAGCAAGGAAGCATATGTGCTGCAGGGAACGTTGTGTTATATAACCACACTGCCTTTATAGCATGGCTCATGTTGGGATTATGTCACTCGAACACTGTCTCTGTGGCAGTAGGAGAAAGCACCCTGAGGTGGGCAGTATATCAACATCCCCTGTTTGACATTTACAGACCAATGATCAGCACTCACAGCATTATGGGCCTTATGTGGTTATGGGCCAAGGTATTTATACAGAGATATAATGCCTCATATAAAATAGTCAAGCCAAGCTCACAAATAATGCTTTACTGTTTAGTGAGGAAGAGGCGGCATGGAAAATTTAAACTAGCTCCCTGTTTTCCCTTTAGCTTCCTTTTTTATATTAAAACAGTAACAACACTTTAGTAAACTGATGCTTTTTTAGTCAAAGTGACAAATCTACATGTAAAACAGAATAACGTTCCTGAAGCTGCTGAGTTACCTTGCATTTCAAAGCCTAGCATTTTAAGGTATACATTAGCATTGACACTGAACAATAGTGTTGGCTTCGTTTCAATGAAATGAAATTCAAAATATTCAATTCAGTAATTATATAAAATAAACACCCTGGCATACTGTATCTTCACACCAACATAAAATATTTCCCCAAGTAGATAGCTTCTTTCCAAAACACTGATTTTAAAATGATCAGCTTCCTATGAAAAAAAACAACATATTTGGTGAAATCTCCTACATTGGATAGAGTAACAAAAAGGAAAAAAGACTTGTATTGGTATCTTGGAACACCACGTATGATTTCATGGAGCATATTTTAAGTTCTTTTATACAACGATCAGCCATAACATTAAAAACATCTGCCTAATATTGTCTTCATTATGCTGCCAAAATGACTCTCACTTTTTAAGGCATGGACTTGGCAAGACTTCTGAAGGTGTGCTGTGGTATCTGGCAGCAAGTAGACCCTATAAGTCCTGTAAAGTTCAACGTGGGGCTTCCATGGATCAGACTTGATAGTCAAGCACATCTTACAGAAACAGTTTAAGATCTGGCGGATTTGAAGGTCAAGTCAACACCTTAAACAAATTGCCTCAAACAGTTCCTGAAATTTTTTTGCAGTGTTGCAGGGTGTATCATCCTGGGGAAGAAGTCATTGCCATAAGTGAATACTGATACCATAAATGAGTATATTTGGTCTGCAACAATGTTTAGGTAGTTGGTACAAAGTAGCATCTAAATAATGCCAGGACCCAATGATTCAAAACAAATGATTTGATCTAAACATTGGCCAAAGCATCAAACTACCTCATCTGGCCTGGCTACTTCCCATAGTACACTTTTTTTTTTTTACAGTTCTCCAATTAAGTGACCTGCATCCACCTGGTTGTCCATTTGATGTTTCAGAAAATGTAATTGATTAGACCAAGCCACCATCTTCCATTGTTTTATTGGTCTTGTTATTTTTGTTTGCCCACTGTGTGAGATTTTGACAGTGGACAGTGGTCGGTGGCAAGTGACAAGTTGTGATGCACTGTGTGATGCACCTTCTATCAGAGCCAGCATTAACTTATTCAGCAATTTGTGCTACATTAGCTCTTTTGGACCAGATGGTCCAGCCTTTGCTGCCCATGCACATCAGTGATCCTTGAGCACACAAGACACCGTTGCTGGCTCAGATAATCCTTCCTATCTGACATAACCCACCAGTCAGGAAAATTTAGCCCTTATTAAAGTCACTCAGATTATCATGCTTGCCAATTTTTCCTGTTGTAACATATTAACTTTAAGAATTGACTGTGCACTTATTTACTTCACACCCCTTGACAAATGGCATTGTAAAGAAAAACAAAATCAACATTATTTACTTCACCTGTCAGTGGTTTTAATGTCATGGCTGATCAACGTATAATGCGGGTTGTATAGCTTTTACAGTATGCAGGCCTGTAAAACACATTTAACCACTGTATAAGCTTCTTGCAGTGGGAAACGTCCAAACATATTTTGGGAAATGCCAGCAATCTTGACAAAAGCATCAACATGATCTACAAATTCATCAATAATATATATATTTTTTTTTGCAAGGGGGGTGTCAGGTGTATTAAATTATATAAGCTAAAGATTCCCTAGAATAAATATAGTCTAATTTAATCACAATACAAAATATCCCAGCTGAAGGACTGTACAATTCTTATCTTCTGGCTTCTCATCCCTCATCTTTATCCTGACTGAGTGATAAAATTTCGGGCACTGTTCTAAATCTTCGCAACTTTACAATGACCCTCATTATGCCTAATGGTGTTTTTAACTGCTTATGGATTTTTAATATTCATCGCCATATGCAGGTCAACAACCAAAGCAGCAACAGAAAAAAGAAAAACTGGAAAATGAAAAGTGGCAATTTGCTTGCATTTATTTTAAGTTAACTTTCGCAATCTCATTTCTAAAAAAAATTTACAGGGAAAACAATATTATTATTTAAAAAAAAGCAAGGTCATGTTGTTCTTGAGTTTGTTCTTTAGTTAATGTCAAATACTAAAATTCTTACAATAATTGTTTTAATTATACTACAGTTACTAACAGGTCTTGCTATGTGCAGATAGAAATGCTACAGAATGAAAGCCTTTGATTGCCTATGAGTGTAGTTTAACTTTTGAGGGCTCTATGGGTTACTGCTGAACATATGAGGGACTCAGTAGAGATCAATCTCTATTGGCCTTTTTCTATCCCGCTGCTGACCCCCATCCCACCCTCATGCTGCTGAGAACAGCATGAAGGCCATGCATGGCTGCCATGCATGGACCCTTACATCTCACACATGTAGCCAAACAGTCCTTGGACAGAGCAGGCTGCTTTATACGCACTGCGCTAAACATGTGTTGTGGCCAAAGTTGCATCAAAGGTCAGGCAGCTAGGCTTTGAACACTTCAAAGCAAAGGCTTTCAAGTTTTATGGCAGGTGTAAGCAGGGTTTGCTGACCAGCCCGGGGTGGTCTGAGCCCTGGCCTGGAGGAGTTCATGCCCAGAGGGAGGGAGTAAGCAAGAAAAGCGGTGACCAGCATGTCCCAAACGTCTTTATGCAACACTTTATGTAAAGATGCAAGGGTGTGTGCACACCATCACTTCAACAGTCTCTGGTTTCAGAAGACCACAGCAGGGTACGACAGTCTCACCCCGACTCGGGAACAGATCGAGTGGGCAAAGGGCAAAGTCTGCTGCACATCCCTTCATCCCGACATCCAGCACTGATTCCTGTGCTGTCAGCACACACCCAGGGTTCCAGCAAGTTCATCAAATCCAGTCAAGACCTCCTCTGCCATCATCTTAAAAGGTTTAGCACTAAGAGATTATGCACGACCATTATCCAGTGGTCTTCTTTACACAGCTGTGCCATCATGTCATACTTAATGCGGGTATACTATTACTTCAGCTATTAACTCTCTATTAAGAAAAAAGACCAGATTGTTTATCTGAAAAGTGTAATTATGGAGTGGAGTGGCTGTTTGATGGAGCTCCGTTGACTCTGTAAGCTAGCCTGCACATTGTGAAAAGCCATTAGAGGCGGCAGGGAGCAGAGCAGGTGTGTTTGTGTCACTTCACAGATGGTGTGGAATTCAGCTTTAATGAGTGGAAAGACAACACTTCAAATGAACTTTTATCTCTGATGGAGGGAAAAAGAGACAACAAGATGAGCAAGTGCACATGAAACGAACGAAAGAATGTTTGGCCATGTCATTTAATAATTGACATTTTATTTCCTATTTACAAATTCACACTGAGCCAAAACATTTAATTAACTCTTCTGAAGCCTTAAGCGAATGCCATTACTCCAAAACAGTTTTTTTTTTTTGTATCAAGACTTGATAACAAAAGGCACGTCAGGCAGTAAAGTGAGTTCGTGTAGCTTATCATTACTGTCTGCTTCGATGCAGCCGGTTACACATTGCGCTCACTCTATGTGAGGGCATGATTTTTTAAATCCATCTGTTCATCTAGGAGATGGCTAATGTGGCACTGAGATGATTAAAAGAACATTACCTGGGTTCTGAGATTCCCTGAATGAGAAGAACGCTGTATGGTAAATTGCTTGTTTTCTGTATTGTGATTAATTGAACTTCCAATTCAACGCACTTTGTTTTTCTGTCCCCAGTCATCTCTTATCATTAAAGAGAAAATCTGAATCTCTCTCTTGGAGTCCAATTAAAGATTTGCATTGCTATATTTTTCACTTTAATTACCGAATACAAAGTAGGCTTTGACTTATTTTGTTATTTATCAGGCAGCGCTGAGGAAAGAAAGAAAAAAAAATCTCATCAAGTATACAGATAGCTGAACCCATAATTACTTTGACAAAACAAAGGAAACCGAAGCATGTATAAGTCTTTATAGACTGTATAACAAACATGGCATTAATTACAGCTTCCATAAATGACTTAGGTGTCAAATATTTGTAAAGGAGGGATATGTTTATTCCAAATTAGAAGTATGAGGCAACAGCACTATTTATTAAAGGAACAGAAAAAAAAAGCAACCACAGTAAGTCCGGACACTTAATGCCGAAACAATCATTGCTGGAGAGAATGCAAGCTTCACTGGTGCAGCGTTCGACACCAGAGAAGCATCATTAGGTTCTTGCCAACAGTAAATCATCCCCTGTGAGCACATAGTATATGCTTCAGAGATTAAAAAGGGAAGAAAAAACTGCAAGGGCTTACGGCAATGCACAGTTGATGTTATTAATTCCATTATACCCCACATTGACAAAACAGTGGGACTCGATTCCGTGTCATGGTGGCATTGCAAAATGGCTCTTTGTTGAGATAATGGACAAAATGTACGTAGTTTATGACATTTTCTCATGCTAAAAGCTCATACAGCACGATAAAAACTGGTGCTGAGCTACACGGGGCCACATGGATTGAAGCAAAGCATCATACTGTTGACATCCTCACAGTTCCTCAACCCCAACCAAATCTTCCATTTCCTAAGCACACTTTGCCATTGGTCTGATGTAGCAGCAAGTAGGCTTGGCTCATGCCAAAGAGATCTCCTTCCAAGCACTGATAAGCGACCGAGGATGGCCTGCAGAATTTAGCGACTTGGCGAGGCTTCCTGCTGGAGCCTTGATTTCCCCTGCACTTCCCCAGCACCTCCTTTGTGTGACCCTGCAAATATCCTCTGGGCCTGCTCGTTACTCCGTGCAGTCAGCGTGGATCAGCACGCCGCTTAATTTGGCACCCAGAGATTTGCTCTTTTTCTCGAAATCGCCACAATAAGGAAAGGAAAGATACCCTGCAGGTCATTATCAGACAAGAGAACATGCATGCTGCTGCACGTGTTTTTGGTTTTAAAGAGCCACCTCCCTTCTTTAGACTTTTTAACATTACATTGCATGAAGTCATGCAACAAGTTTGATTTTCTAGTTGGTTAGAAATGGCTTACAGCAACATATAAGGCAAGCCGAGAGGAGATGATAATAATTAAAACTGCTAAGGATGTTTCAGACCTTCAGGGTCACCTCTTTGTATGTATATTTAAGTACTTATAAAGAGTTCCACATTTTTTTCAACAATGCTGAATTCACCAGTTAGATTATAGAAAAAGGCAACAACAGAACATTCTAAATTGTTTTTATAGCATTTTATAAAGCAATATTTGCAATTATAAATGAATGAAATGTTATGTTATCTCTTGATTATTACAATCAATTTTCTACACTGATTACAGTACTGTCCTCTATTTTGTTGATTCTATGTTAAAGTTTATTAATAAGCAAAAGATTACAAGAATATTAATATGTTTAGCATTGGCTTTAAATTATATGGAGTACAGTACCTACCATACATGTCCATGTCAACTAAATGTTACTACTGCAAAAATACTGTATAGAAATTAGTTGATTAATATGAGTCTGTGTTTTTAAAAAGAAAACAAACAAACCAAAAAAAAAAAAAACTGCTTTTCTAGAAAAAAAAAATCAACACCTTCTGACTAACCAGATTTAATAATGGAAAAAGAACTCATGTATTTCTTCCCCAATACATCCATCTATTTAAATGTGATGCAAGAGTCTTGCACATTTTGGTCTTCATTTTGATCCCTCTATCCATGACAACTGGCCAGCATTGTGTCAAGTGGAGGTGGTGATGGCTACCACGTTCTCAGTGGGCACAGTGCCCTCTGCCATCGGTCAGCCAGTGCCTGGAAGCTGGTGCTTGGCATAGATGTGACATGTGTTTCCATCCAAAAGACAGCCAAAGCAATGGCCAGGCCAGACAAGATGTGCCCATTCGCACCACTGAAGACCCAACATCCTGCTGAGCCAGCGGACCATCTCTGGCATCAGCACGGACTCCAATCACTAATTCTGTTTTGACATGTCATTCAGGAAAATATAATAGGTTATAAACACAAACAGAGAAAGAGCTCCATGTGAAAATATATATATAATGAGAGCAGGATAGGTTTCCTAGGACATTCCAAGTTAATGACCAAAAGTAAGATGATAAGTGCAACATTCTCTTTTATACTGCATGAGTAGATTGTATCATTGAATAACGTTAGAATAATATACTTGGTGTACACTACAACACCGAATTCCGTCAGATGGGAAGTTTACACCAGACCCATGGATTACTAAGTGCTTTTTTTCCTTTCACTGAAAATGCCTGGTCTGTAATTATCCTGGCAGCTACTGACTCAGTGTCTGCTTTACAGAGCAAAACCCACACAAAACAATTAGGGCAGTACATGCTAGAAACGAATGAGGCTTGTACAAACAGCAGGTGAGAGTTGCAAGTCACATCTGCAGTGCTTTAACTGGACACAGTAATTGTGTTGCACAAATACAGTGCAACACATGCTAACATTAACATACATAACTTTTACATAGCTTCTCTATAAAAGCATGTGAATAAAATCTAAATCACTGTGTCAAAGCAAGAGAGAAAAGAGAGGGAAAGAGAGAGAAAGAGAAAGAGAGAGAGAGAGAGGTGCAAGCCTAAAAGTTAATCTTGGCATGATGGAAAACTAAGAGTATAAAGTTGATGTGATGCAAAGTGTCAAATATAATTTTGGTCTTTCTGGCTTGGCTGCAGCTCTGCATGATATGGTCTATTTTTTCTGGAGCTGAGCCAGAAAACATGTCTGTTAAGCTGGATGAGTTTCTGGGATCATCTCCAGACTCCCTGGAGGAAGTAATCTACATTGCAGAATTCTGGAAATACAAAGACTTGGAGGACAGGGATGCAGGTGAACATTCCTTCTCCACAGTGCAGATCCCCCCCAAAAATTATTCTGTATATGGCCAATGGGTTTAGAGAGGATGACATGAAAATATGATGTGTTCATGTACAACAAGTATAATAAATCTTAATCCTTAGTATTCTGCTAAATCAACTACATAAAAAGTGAAAGCAGACCTTTTGGTAGGTATTCTCTTCACATGCAAGAAAATAGACTTAACTCAAACCAAGTAGTTTTAAGCCACTAGCACAGATGTAAAGACAAAAGTGTTCATCATGTAAATCCCCAAAACATCAGCTCGTTTAAAAGTGTCATTAGTAAACCCACTTGACCATTTGAAGATAATGACCCATACATTGCACAGTTGGGGTCAGATGCTTCTCAGCATCTATAAACAACTTAATATTTGTGATTTCATACAGAAGGCTACAAATATTCAGGATCGCAGTTATATAACACTAAGAAGCTCATTAGCTGATGTAAAAACAAAGTTAACTTTCCCCAAAGTGAAGTCCCATACATCAGGTTAGATGGAGGAGTGTTATTTCTGTATAGTGACCATTTTTCTCTCTGAGACATGGGGGGAGGGGGTAATCTTCAGAGTGAAATCATAGGTCTACAGATGTTTTCAAGGCGTCTGTTTTTTTCTGTCAGTAGCAGATTAACCCCTGTAGCAAAATCTCATTAAAGAGCAATTTACAGAGCTGCGCTGATGTTGCCATCAACCAAAAAAATTAAAGGCATTAATTAAAAAAAAAAAAAAAAAAAGTTTGTAGAAAAAGTTGAAGTTAGAAGTCACTGGAAGGAAAGGATAATCCATTAATATGATATAAACAAAACAAGAAACCAAAAAAAATATAAAAAATAAATAAATAAATCGATTCAAACATTTAAACATACATACATACATCACGCATCTTTGGTAAAAACTTTATCCTGCAGAGGGTTCTGTCAAAACCTACGCCATGCAGAAACACAAGGCGTAAGGTGTGAATAATAATAATAATAATGATAATAATAATAATAATAATAATAATAATAATAATAATAATACCCAGTTATACCCAAAAAAGAATATTTAAAGTCCCACTTACACACACACACACACACATTTAATTAGTTAATTAATTATATATTTTTTACTTGCTCCCAAAGTCTGTAACCGAGCTTTTGCAATACAGTTATTCCATATTTATTCATGCCCATAAAGCACTCTTTTTATCTTCAGGAGAGAGAGAGAGAGAGAGAGAGAGAGAGAGAGAGACTCACGCTGCTTTAATTCACCTCTACATCCATCATTCGTAAAACGATTTTCTTTCTTTGATTCTTTCTTTCTTACTTACTTTTCAGTTCACCTGGATGAAAGTCTCCATCTCTTACAGACCAAACGTGACCTTGGCCCACTCTGACAGTGTGAACGCCGCCAAGATCGGAAGTGATGCAATGTTTAAAGCAGCCCTCCCAGTGCTTGGCGTATACCATGTTGGCACGTGCGGCTTTTCTAACATGTTGCGCATATAGCGTTTAGTTGGGTTAACACACCTCAGTGGTGTGAATACGAAAATCTAGTCTATTACAGGTTAGGCCTTGTGGCTACATACACGCGCGCGCGCGCACACACACAAACAGAGAGCGAGATGCAAGTCTACATGGTTTGAAGAGCTGGCATGGTGGGAATGATCCTGTCTAAAATTTTCCACAGCTTAATTTCGAGTCTCTACACAAGGTTTCCATAAAGATCCAATGTTTATGGCTGAAGTACGCTAATGTTTACTGCTTTAAAACATTCATGTCTGACTCCTGGACACAGGAAAATTTGGAAACAATTTGAAACCACAAGAAAAAAACAACAGAAAAAAGGGGAGATTAAAAACACCAGTGTACTACTAAACTCACTTTTTTTCCCCCCGTTTGAGAAAAATGTGCAGAGCAATAATTCGTAAAGACCGCCAGCTGGACGTTGAGTTAAACCCTTCAGCCTGGTGTGTTTTCTCTTTTCCAAATCATTTTCCAGCACGATATTCAAGACGGGTTTAGACTGCAGGACAAAAGCTGCATTTTTTTTTTTTTTTTTTACTTTATTATTGTTTTTATTTTACAATAACCTCAAATGCAAAATAGCTTTGCTTAGAAAATGCACTGTCTAACGAATATTATGCACCTTCGTTTAAGTAGAAAAATAACAACAACAACAACAACAACAACAACAATAATAATAATAATAATAATAATAATAATAATAATAATAATAATATTATTATTATTATTATTATTATTATTATTATTATTGTTGTTGTTGTTGTAAGTTTACCTGTGAAACACTGTGTTAACATACTGTTCTTGTGTTTAGATAAAGAGGCTGGTAAGCACAAGGCTCCTGGGAAAAATGGAGCTAACATGATTTATTGTTATGGAGAATCATGGAGAGCTACAAAAGACCGCGATAGGAACATAAAAAATAAAACACACGCCTAATACTGTTACACACAGCCGTGATTTATGCATGCTTTTAGGATGAGAAAACGGTGCAATTAACTTCTACACACTGCGTGTGTGTAAATAAATGTGTGTTAATACGCAGTTTTTATTATCATCATCCTCCTTACAGAATAAACTATAAAGTTTAAGGGGAAAAAACAGACGCAATTATTTTTCGAAATCTTTTTGTTAAAGTTATGTTAGTTTCCTACTGAAATAATAATAATAATAATAATAATAATAATAATAATAATAATAGTTATTATTATTATTATTATTATTATTATTATTATTATTATTATAGACGAAGCCACATTATTTATTTTATAATCACCTATTATTTAAATGTACTTTTTATTTATTCAAAGATCTTTTGCAAGAGAATTCTCCTAGCTTCACCATAATGCGCAAAATAAAATATATATTTGTTTAAAAATGAAAACATTAGATACAGTTATTTAATTAGATTACACACACACACACACACACACACACACACACACACACACACACACACACACACACACACACACACACACACACACACAGTGTTTATCTTATCATAGTAAGATAAATGAAACCAGGTTGTAAATGTCTGCGTTTAAACAATTTAATTACTTTGTGTTTGAAAAAAAAAAAAAATATATATATATATATATATATATATATATATATATATATATATATATATATATATATATATATATATAAAACCTACATTAAACTTCATGGAGATGAAAAAAATCTATGTTTAAAAGAAAGATAGAATTTATTTAGATCTTTAGTGTTCAACCAAGAGCAGCATGACTCTCAAAGCTCCCCTGCCTTATTTGCGGCTTTCCGTCTTGCCAAATATATCAACTCAAATAATTCCACTACACTATGTCTGGCCCACAGATGTATAAATCTAAATGACAATTACATATTTATTATATACAAATTTATCTATCACCCCCCCCCCCCATCCCCCCATCACACACGCGCGCAAACACACACACACACACACCTTAGTACCACCTGCTGATTCTGGTTAACTTCCTCCTCTTCTTTTTCTTCTTCTTTTTCGTCCTTGCGCATGCGCACTCCAGCCCCTGGCGTCGGAAGAACAGAAATGGCACTGACTTGTTTGTTTCATCCTTAAAACGGAAATCATTTGCAAGAAAATTACAGGGCCCAAGAGGGGGTGGCTTTTTGGCATACTAATTTTGTTAGACTTTAGTCTCCCGTGGCCCTAGAAAACGAAGGACAGACACTATTAATGAGGGAGACTGAGGGAGATGAGTTTATCACTCATTCACTCTCACCTGGATGGAGCAAAGAGGAAAAAATGAGGCCTTATTTCAAATTCAAATGTTTTTCATTTAATTTAAATAAAAAGCAAATATTAGAAACTGTTTTTAAAACAGCTTCTAATAAAAATAAACAAGCATTTGGCATTTGCATTTTTTTTAAACATTTCAACAATTTCATTGAATATAAAGTTTTTATTAAATATTTTTTATATTGTATTCTTATTTTCACCATTTAAGGTTTTTTTTTTTCACCATTGCGTTTGTAAAGATTTTTTTTCTTCTCATCTTTGTTGTAAGTGAGTGTTAGATCAATAAACCGGGAATTATGTCATGTAAGGCTTCTAAACTCTAGGAAATCCTTTCCTAAACCCCCGAAGATCTATTGTAAGTGACACAAATAAGAAGAATAGGGCTCCTAGAGCTCAGACATTTCAAGTGAAACTGAAAGAAAAAAAGGAATAAAAAATAACCAACTAACAATAAAATAAAGTAATACTAATTACAAACCAGCATGTACAAATATTATTATTATTATTATTATTATTATTGTTATTATTATTATTAATGATAATAATAATAATAATAATAATAATAATAATAATAATAATAATAATAATAATTTATCTCCATGTTAAAACTTTAGTACAGTATTAGCAAGTGATCCTATATGGCAGGCAAAAGTAGAATAAAATAAGCTACTTGAACAATACGAAAAATGCACGCTCTGCTAAAGGAGAGAAAGACAGAGAGAGAGAGAGAGAGAGAGAGAGAGAGAGAGAGAGACTTTGCACCACTGAGCTCGGTGGGACTGATTTTAAGTGACCACATGGAGGGAAAATCAAAAGAGATTACCAGCAGGGGGCGGCACCATGTCGTTTCTCTGCCCCACCCCTCCTGCACTGGAGTGACTGCTTAAACCCGACTCTCACTGCTCTACCTACTACATCGAGAACACCTGCCATATTTACCTTTCCAAATTAATTGGCATTTCGGTGCTCCAGAATCTAGGCTAAGCCTGCCTGGGCTTTTCATTAGCCCATTACTCTGCACCCTTATAGGTCTGGGTAGCCTAATTAGTCCTGGGTTCTGCTGATTTTTTGTGTCCCTCATTCCCTCATGTTTGGTCCTGTGATCAGTAATCATGGTATGAAACATAATCTAGGAAGATATGCCTAATATATATTTAGAAACGAAAACAAACAAAAAAAAAAACAGTTGTTTAAACATTATTGGAATTCATTTTTGGGAGTGTTTGTTTGATGCATGAATGACACAGCTTTTAACTAGGCTGACAAAGATATAAGTGGAAACCTTTAAGATGTTACCATCAAATAACGTGTTGATTTTTTTTTTACATTTTTCTTTTATGAAATATAAAATATTTCATCCAACACTGCATGTTCAGTTATGCCTGTGTTGTTAGCCATAGTCCCACAACTATTTGAATATTATTTAAATTATTCAACTATTTCATTAAAACAAAATGTTTTTCCTCTAACCTTTTTGGCCCAGATTCCTAAGAGCAGAGATTCCTAAAATCTAAATATTCTTGCACCCAGAAAGAGGAAACAACACAAAAAGAAGCTTTGTACTAAATATGATCAATAATACTTTGCAGCTTTAAAGTATAATAGTACTTTGTGACAAAACCATCAAAAACAAATGAAGAGATGTTAAGCTACTGATGTGTTGGTAAAACAAGAGTGCAAGTAAATAAAATGTTGATGATGTAAAATGTTCTGAAATATGAAAAAAATTCTTATAAATGTTACAAGGAAGCGCAGTTGGGACAGATCTTGTTTAAAAAAGAGAAGAAAAAAGCCTCTGAGCTGACATGGTGGATATTACATTATATAATATACACAATAATATTTTAAAAGTAGGAGAAAGTATATTGATGGCATAGATAGTATACTTTGGTTTTGAGTTAATATATTTTGGCTATAAAAAATTAAGATTATGAAATAATGTATTGAGGATAAAAGATACCATATTGACTCTATGACATCATAGATTGATGCCATTAGATAATATATTGTGAGTTATAGCTAATAAGCCATTGAGGTAATAAATATCATTTAGACCTTGAGAATATATTTTAAAATTAAGTGATATATAAAAACTGTCTAATTTTGTTTATTACTCATTTAATTTAATTTATTTTTTTTATTTATTAGTTGCCACAAGTTAAATATTTCATAGTTGTGAAAGAAATGTTAGGAAACTCTTGTCATATTAATTCAAGGACACAATGTAGTATTATATAAATATATAAATTGTTGTGTGTGAATTTACCAATTTGCAAGTAGAAGCTTTTTAATCACACTGGTATGATTAATGTCACAGAAACGGAGTGTGAAGTACAGTGTATGCAAACAAACCCCGAAGATGCTTTTGTTAGCCCTGACACCATTCGTGGTGAGTGACGGAAAGAAGAGCACTACAACATGACCCTCACGTCAAGTTCTTTGTTCATGTGCTAGCTGTCATATTTTGAATTTCCCTCCCATGAATTCCCACATCGCAATATGTGCCGCTTATCAACACGTTTACAGGCGGCGTGGTGAGTCACACGTCTATTTCAGTTCGATAGTCCGCTGATTAGTTGAATGCAGCAGATATGGCTTGAACATATGTGTCAGCGCCCTGCTCACACTGTCATGGTGTAACCAAGGTTGAGCTTAATTACCGAACTATGTTGTATTAGCAAGCCATCAAACCGAAGGCCCTTTGTTTCATCACCTTTTGATGGATAGACAGAACTTTTCTTTCTTTCTGTCATCAATGCCACTTGCATGTCTAGAGAAGCCTCCACACGCTGACTGTGTGAACATCTCAAGAGGAAGCCATAGCTCGAGAGCTCACCATATGTGGCCTAGCAGTTAGCTTTTATGTCACAATATTTTCAGGATCACAGATTTAAACAGATTGGAACAAATGAAGGTGATAATGCAAATGTCTTATGGGTTCTTTATGGTGGAGGCGATTAAAAAAAGAACAGTTTATACAGAATTACACAAAAGCCTCCGACTACGGCAAGCTTAATTGCATTCAAAGCCAGTTCAATTTCAGTATCGCTGTTGTAAAGCGAGGACAGTGTGTCAAGAAGATTAAAAAGAGAGTCAAGCGTAGGCTGGATAAAAAAGGGGAGGGGTGGGTGCAAAATAAAGAGGAAATAAGCTAAAATTTAATAATGTGCCGGACCACCTCTTGTGCTAGTACAAGCATGGCATCTGTGTCAGAGTCTGTTAATTAACATCAGTGTGTTTCTCATCGGCACTTTGCTTCCTGTCCTCAACAAACGGCCCAACCCAGTGACATTGTGCAACTGGGGAAGCTCTGTGTGTGTGTGTGTGTGTGTGTGTGTGTGTGTGTGTGTAGTGGGGGTGTTAGTGTGATAATCTCTCTCATTATAATTTCAGTCTGGAACCCACTGAGGGAGTGGGACATAGTGGGGATTATGTGTGTGTGTGTGTGTGTGTGTGTGTGTGTGTGTGTGTGTGTGTGTGTAGAAAGGGAGGACAAAGCAACTTATCATTATGTATTTCCCTTCACACCCTCCTTCCAACCCCATTGTGGCCATGAAGTGTGTAGAGTGTTTTGGGGTCTGTGTTTGGTGTGTGTCTGGGTAATTGTTTACAGAGAACTCTGAGGCCCTCGCTGCAACATTTTGATCGCTCATCATGGAGTTAGCTTTAGTTGTGTCATAACAAGAGTTGACAAGATGAAAAAAAAGGAAAAAAAAATCTAAACTTATAGCACTGCATTTATTTATTTATTTATTTATTTATATATTTATAATTTTACATAAGAATTGCAAATATGTGTAATACTACTAATTATTATTATTACTATTATAATATACAACAAATGTATTATTATTATTATTATTATTATTATTATTATTATGATTATGATTATTATTATCAAAAAAGTAATTCTCTATCGAAGAGTGATATACTATTAGCATCCTGAATCACGCCACACACAAATCACACAGTCATCACACTCTGTAGCTTATACGTTTCACTAAAACCTGCTGCTAAATGAGCACCTGTAATAAATACAGCTTATGGATTTTTGGCTTTGTTTTGAGGGGAAATTGAAGGATTTGAGTAAACTTGCCAAAACGGGTGTTTACAAGTGCTAATTTTCCAGGATACATTCCATTGTGTCTGATCCTGACTGTGAAATCTCTGTTAATACAGTCTGGCAGGGGGTACGGCCAAAAAAAAAAAAAAAAAACACACACACAAAAAAAACCCTGAGAGCCAATCAAATGCGCTAGCAAATTAACTAGCTAACCAGCTCACTACGATGAAGCTCATGGCAACACCACCAGGGCATCTGGTAATTCTCTGAGCATCGTTAGCACAGAAAATTTGCGCTAAGTCGAGTTAAAATTATTTATCATAAGACTGTAAGGAAGCGAAGTTTGGAAACTCAGCTAAGTCATTGCCTTGTAGTGCTCATTAAGAGTTCCGATTTACACTGCTTAATTATACACATTATAGATTTATTTCACTTTCATTTACGCTGAAGTGGAACTCAAAAGTCTATTGTAAGCCATAACAAATTCCCCTACATTTAACATTCTGCAAACGGAAAGATAACATTTGGCATATTTATCATGAAACCCATCCAATGTCCTTGGCACGTAAATCATTGTTGTTGCTAATGATTGATCATCTCACATGCTGAGCGGAATTCAATCAGAAGAAAAATATCACTCCACAACTAGCACTCAGGTTTTGATAAAGGGAGACTGTAGAGCTGACTGCAAAACAACATCATTTATATGAGCTATACATCATCTTCAACATAGAAACTTAGATGTTTCATTTATTGCTATCCATTTTGCATGATCACCATGGAGCGTTGCTTAAAATTTCATAAAGCTTGTACATCTTCAGGAAAAATGATGCCCTTTTTTCTATATGTAGACAAGAGACAAACTGATTTGTTTTTTCATATGTCATTATTTAAAAAAAGTTTACGGCAAAAATGTTTTTTTTTTTTCCCATGCCCGTTCTCACATTACAAAACAACTGAAAGCTAAAAAAAATATATCTTAAAGTGAATTAATGAACATGCGGC
>NC_071103.1:36442500-36445000 GCF_024256425.1 Clarias gariepinus
GGTTATGGATTTTGTAAGGCACGTAGGTGGCCTCGGCATGCCCCAAACCTCCCCGCATCTCCTCAAGGCTTCTGCAAATGAGCGATTACTCGGTGTCCTGATTTCAGCTTAGTGAAACACACTGACACATTCGATTGCTTTACTTCAGTGATTCAAACAATATTCTCAGTCACAGCAAGTTTCAACAATTGTCTTTGCCGTTCGTGTCGTCCCACTGATATTACAACATGTAGAAGGAAGAACATTTTAAACACACGACCTGTGCAAATATATAGCTTCAAACGTTGAAGAAAAGCTACTTTACATTCACCCATTTACAACACTGTGGTGCATGACCCAGCTCATAAATGATAGCTCTATTTTTTTACTTAAAGTATAATCATTAAAACACCACAAAATGTATTTGCATGAATATTGTAGGCTTCAAAGTGTAGGCTTTCCCACGAGCAACATTTTTGGAACACATTCACTCTATGAAATATTCGGAATGTCCACAAGTCACATGTACAATCATTCATGCACCTTTTGTGTCAATGACATGATAAAGAAGGCAGCACATTGGCCTAGTTGTTAGCACTGTTGGCTCACATTCGGGTGAGTTGGTTCGGGGGTCGATTCTTGCCCCCAGTCTGTGTGCAGAGATGTTCTTCCCATGCTTGATTGGTTTCCTCCAGGTATCCCTGTTTCCTCTTACAGCCCAAAGACCTGCATTGTAGATAAGTGTGTGACTGGCCCACCTTGGGCCCTATGCTCTTTGGGATTAGGCTCCAGGGCCCCTTGGGACCCCGACACAGAATAAGCTATATTAAGCAATGGATGGATGACACTGACTAATGAAATCAAGCTGAACATGTACCTTTGATACACAAATTACAGACAGAAAGTAAATTACATAAAAAATTAAAATGAAATTCGGAAAGAAAAGTAATAGAATATTCATATTCATAAGTGTTCACAGTAAAATAAACTATGTTTGACACATTTGAGTGCAAAACATTCAGCAATAAAAAAGAAAATTGTTGCATGTGATGTATCAGCTATTGCAATGATTAAATTCACCTTTTTAAAAAAAAAAATTAATTATATTTTTTAAAAGGCTATATATATATATATATATGTATATATATATATATATATATATATATATATATATATATATATATATATATATATATATTCGCTCAGAGCCCTGTAAGCAGTCACTCAACATTAAGAGGCAACAAATAAAAGTTAATTCTACAGATTAAGAGGAAACTCAACATTAGATCCGACACTGTAGGTGTTGATTCGGCACTGGGCTAACAGATAGAGCGTGTTAATGGCGATGAAGAGCTAAACATCTGGGCTGTACAGCTTGCAGCAGCAAGTCGAACACGGTGGCAGCACAAAGCATGGCGTTTTGCCCACTTCTGCAAGGGGAGAGATGCTGTGCCCTCGATCTTCACCCTACAAGAGCAATAAAGCCTCGCTGCACGTTTTAGAGCTGCTTTCATTTATTTTATTCATACATTACATTCATCCGTGCCCTGTCAATAAAAAAAAAAATACGTACACATAAATAAATAAATAAATAAATAAATAAATAAATACAACTACATGCTGTAGAACAGATAGGTTTAAGAGCTGTCAAGATATTTCTTTATTGTCACATGAAGCTGATTATTGAGTTCCCTAGCTATGGAGATGTTAAACAGGCTGATGAAAAGCTCTCTATATGCTAAACACCTCAGCAAGTCTGGGCTCTTAATGTTTTTGACACTTTACACTGACCTCATTTACCCATCATGTCAGTCATAATAATTAGCCTTAAATGTTGATAAATGATGATAAATTCCCCCGATGACACCACTGAATATTAATGAAAAGGTGTTAGGTCTATATTTGGCTGCAGTACAAATTCACAATGTGCAGGAAAAAGCCACCGTGATGCATCGATGGACTTGTGTTGAGTTGCGTAAGTTGATTTTGGATTTTTTTTTTTTTTTATAATGTTGCATTTTTTGTTTTGTAATGTATGGACACGTGATAGTCATTGGAAAACCAATGTATCCAGTTTTTTTTGGTTAAGATGTTGTATCCTACTTTATATTTCACACCTGAATTTGTTTCAGTTTACACGTAAGACGTGTATATTAGATGTGAACATTAACTAAATTATTTTATATATACGAGTTGCGATTATCATATCATAGTTAGTTTGTGTTATTTTGGTCATTTTCGCTTACAAGCCAGTGAAACAAATCAACAAAAACAAAGATGTGAAATATCACCACTTTTATAAAAAAGTCATTTATAATTTCCAAATTAAAACAAATTACCCTAGCTATTAAAACAGGACAAAATTAATGGCAAAAGTAATGTTAAAGTTAAATGTGTCTATAGTAGCTGATGCGCTACAGTGGCTGAGCTGCATTACTGAAAGATTTAGCACATACTTTGTTTAAAAGGCTTTTTGATTTTGCTCTTTAGACATATGTTCTATGGAATTCAATGAACTCAG
>NC_071103.1:36447500-36677500 GCF_024256425.1 Clarias gariepinus
TGAAGTTTGCAAAATTATATATTAAAGCTTTTCAAATTTTAAATAAAATCTGTCTCTCTCTCTCTCTTTCCCATATATATATTTAATTTTAATTTGTAATATCTATCTATATAGAGTTATGAAGTGTTGTTCTAAAAACTATTTAAGATCGATAAGATACCTGGACGAGTGCCAAGGGTTGAGAGTTCAAAGGTCGAGGGTTTGGTTCCTGATTCATAGTCAAAGGTTTGATTCTTGCTTCAAGTCTGTGTGTGTGGAGTTGGCATGTTCTCACATGCTTGATGGGTTTACTCATGGGTTTTTACCCACAGGCCAGTTTTGCATTCCCAAATTGCCTGCTGTGTGAAATTTCTGTGAGTGTGTGTGCCCCGAGATGGATTGGCACCCTGTCTGGGTTGTACCCCACCTTGTGCCCAAAGTCTCCCAGCTCCACGCTTCCTATGGACTGTATAGAAAATAATTAAACGAATGAAAGATACATGGACAGTGATTTAGATTTAAGCTATACACTATTGTAAATACATACAATATAAATGCAATCTCTAGGGAAAAAAAAACTCATTAACATTATTAAGGTATTAATAATGTAGCCCAGAGGATGCTGCTTCACCAACAAGGGAAAATTAACTTTTTCTTGACTAAAATTCAACTGTCTTTATTAAATTCTCTTTGTACACATATAATTTAATACACTGATATATACGAGTGTGTTAAGTGTCTGGGGTGCTCCAATCTAAAACTCAGCAGTACCTCAGGTCTTGATAATTAGATCCAGACTTGGGTTGCCTTAACACCATGAGTCCCAACAGAATAGCACTATGGAACAGAAAAACATGAATGCCATAAGCGTTGTGTCTCTGGTAGATTGTAAGCAAATACTTTTCTACAGGAAATCCCTAATGACCCATCTGAACGTGACTGGCTCATGCACTGATTAGAATATTCAATTCAATTCAATTCAATTCAATTCAATTCAATTCAATTCAATTCAATTCAATTCAATTCTATTCTATTTGAAAAGTGTTTTTAACAGTGATCATTGTTGCTAAGCAGCTTTGCAGAGTCAAAAGAACATTATGCAAAATGTGTATGAAGCGTGAGAAAATGTATATAAATCAAATGATCAGATTGTATAAAATATATATTAAATTATATATTATGTACAATGTACAAATTTTGATTCTCCAACCATAAATTTCTATGAATTATCCCAACATCTGATTTCAGACATTTCAACTACTCATGCAGTTACATAATTATTATATATATATTTTTAGTTGTGTTTCTTTTCTGCAAGTATTAGTGCAATTACAACCTAAAAATATATTTTGGCAAATATTACAGGTGGTTAATGCTATTTTGGTGCCAGGTGCTAGTCTTTCTGTTCTTGTTGCATTAATTGGTCACCACTCTTTATTGCAGAACATTTCGGCTGTGAGATATACTAACGCCATGATACATTCTCTGGTCTTGTTTCTTAAAGTAGTTTATGGTAATGTTTTGAAAGTTGGTCAGATCTAAGCAATCACTCTCTTGTTAAGCATCTGTTTTTTTTTTCAAAGATTTGTAAAAAACAAAACAAACAGAAAAACAAGAGATTATTGGAATCCATTCTTGCAATTCATGCAATGTTTCCTTTATCGCTGGCTGCCATAAACCCTCTATTTTCCTTTTCTTTCTCCAAAAATATATTTGATAATTGTGGCCAAAAAATTTTATTCATACTTTTCAATCCACAGTGATTGCTTTTGCTTTGTGTAGATTTTAGCATAAAAATCAGATAACCATGTAAATTAGATGTCCATTTTGTCATAAGGTTACAGGTGAGGTTTCCATCTTATTCCATCCAAATGATTGGAGCTGAGTGAGATAAATCAGAGTTTTAAGTGTATTTTATAATGAATATCTTAGTAGTATAATAATTAAAAAAATATATGACAATAAAAAGTGATCTGAAAACCCATAGCATTGTATATGAATACCAATAAATTGTATTTTTTGCTTTTTTTAAATAAGTTTACATTTTTAAATGTTATATTTCAACAATGGTCATTGATGCAAACCATGTTCTGAAACTTGAGTATTGTCAACTGGACTTCTTTCTTATTAGGTAGATATGTTTACTTGGGGTCACAGTGGCTTAGTGGACTTCCAGGATCGGGTTCAATTTCCGGCCAGGTTTGATTCCTGTCAATGTGTGCATGAAATGAGAACTCTAGAAGGGGAACCTAGGTTTATGCAAGCAAGACAACAGGGTGAAATGGTGCAAAACCACTCCTTGGTCTGGCGAAACCTCCCACTGATTCTTAGTAATATTTGGGGATTTTGCTTTGCCTTTTTGACCAGCATATAGTTAGTTGGGCACTCAAGGCTCACTCATGCCCACAGAAAAGCCAGAACAACACAAATCACTAAAAAGGTCAAGTAGTCATTATAAACTTACTCTTAATATAATTAACCTATTTTACTCTGAGTATCTACAGTATATGTATTGTGCCATGTTCTTAACCTATCTGCTCAGATCTACAAACCTATTGTTTGTTTCCTCAGTTCTGATTAAGACTCATGCAGAAGTCCTAACTTCTTCTTACAGTTATGTACATGGCACAGCAGATTTCCCATATTCATACTCAGGTTCATGCTTGTATGAGGCATGTTGATATTTAACGGGGAGTGTTGAATTTCAGGACATGAGCAGCTCTCTTTGGGAAATCATCCACAACACCTCTATAATCTTGAACACACTGATTGGCGTTTACTTACCCTTTCCCACATCATCCTTACCTCCTCTCACAGCATGGGAGCATCTGTTTACTGCTTTTATTTTCCATATGAAAAAAAGCATGATACAAGAGTCATGATGACCTGCTCTTAAACAATACACTGGAAGAAAATGATAGAAAGAAACGGTGGGCGCATCGCGATTGCACCACGCTTGCTCATTCACATCAATTCTAGGCGTGTGGCAAACAAATGAAGGGTGCGTTTTTTGTTATAGAGAAGAGAAAAGCTCTTCCTCTCTCTCTCTCTCTCTCTCTCTCTCTCTCTCTCACTCTTCCTTGCTCTAAGATATATCTCCGGTCATAAAAGTTGCAAGCAGCAGCTCAGGTGGAAAAAATGTTTTGTGGTGTAAAAAATGTATTCAATAAATAGCGAGGCCTGCATGGGGCCAGCCCAAGTGTGCATGAAACGGCAGTTTGAAGATTGGAATAATGGAACAAGAGATGAGATGGAGCATGAGTGTACATTAAGCAGTGGAGTCACACAGCCGTGACAGCCAGCCCTCAGCTGGGAGTGCAACTATTAACTATCTTCACATTCTTTCAATTTCAAATAACGGCCTGTATCGTCATCATGGCGTTTTCTTTCTTTCTTTTTTCTTTCTTTTTTTTTTTTTTACCTAGGACGTTTTTCACTTTGCGTCTGTGTGTGTCGGTGCGAATATCTAATATGGTGTAGCTGTAAAGTTCTCCGATGGCACCATGCTGCTCAGGGTTATTCAGAGGGTCATGTTTCGTGGGTTCTGTTACTGTCTGCTCAAGCATGCACCGCTTGTTGTCACAGGCAACGCAATAAGACGAGACCTGCCGGATATTATCCACCCATCAGTGACAATCAGTTTTTCAATTACGCCTGTGGAATTGTTCAAGTCTGCAGAGATTTCCCAAAAGAGCTTCTTGCAGCCTGTAGTTCATCAAACATCAACATAAAGTAATACACACGAAAGCGTTTCATTTGTTCTCACATAACAGATGTTTAGGAATAAAGAAAATGTATCATCATGTCGAGCTGGTAACATCGCCCTAATAAGATGATCAGGTGACTGGTAATTATGTTTAAATGATTGGAGTGAGAGAAATCTGAGTTTTGAGATTTCAGTGTATTTCATAATTAAACTTTCTGTAGTGTAAGAATTTAAAAATATATGACAATAAAAAGTGATCTGAAAACCCATCACATTGTATATGAACACCAATAAATGGTAAAACACGGATAGGATACGGGTTTGATTTCCCGCCGATGTGTCCATGGAGTTTGCATGTTCTTCCCATGCTTGGAGGGCTTCCTCTGGGTACTCTGGTTTCCTCCCACAGTCCAAAGACATGCAGATTAGTGCAGATGTGACATGCAGATGTGAATGAGTATGTGAGTGTATGTATGTTTGTGTGCCCTGCGATTAATTGTCACCCTGTTCAGGGTGTGACCCGACTCATGCCCCAAGTCTCCTGGCATAGGATCCAGGCATCTGTGAAACTGTATACAGGATAAAGCGATATAATAGATGGTGATGTGATGTTTCACTGCCCATTAAAGTAGTTTCTATAGTCTGCTAATAAGAAAGGAGTCCAGTAGACTTTGACATGATTCAACTTCCAGATAATTTCACCTAGATGACTGAACATCTTCACAGACATGGTGACGTAGTGATTAGTATTGTAGCATTGCACCTCCAGGGTTGAGGGTTCAATTCAAAAAGTCATGCAGATTAGGCTCACTGGTGTTCCCAGGTTGCACATTGTGCATGGATATGGTGTACCATATGTTCTGAGTACACTGGGATTGGCTTTAGGCCTCCCATTACCTTGAACAGAATAAGCGCTATAGAGAATGAGTGAATAAGTAATTTTTTCTGAAGATTCTTAATGTCATGTTTATAAAATGAAAGTGTCCTGAATTTGGGCAAACTCAGCTAATATCTTTAATAAATTGTTTGCAGAATAACTAGATAACATTATTCTTTTCAAGCTTGAAAATGTCTTATTTTATTAGCAGGTAATTTGTGTGAAAGCACAAAAAAAGCAAGACTGTCTTCCAATAGAATAAGACAATTTCAAATTAAAATTGGCAATAATGTCCATATCTCTAATACAAACGTATTGAAACAAAATGTACATGTACCTTTATTACACAGGAAAATTGATACAAATATTTAAATTTTAACATAGGCACCAGTGGCATCAACCAGTTTCTTCAAACGTTTGGAGATGGAATGCACTGAAGGACATTGCCGAGGATATTGCTAAGAACCTCCTGAATCCGTCCGTCCAAGTCTTCCAGAGTGCGAAGCTTTGTCCTGTACACCTCCTCCTTTGCGTAGCCCCACAGAAAAACATCACAAGGAGTAAGATCTGGAGTTCTTGGAGGCCATTTATGAGGTCCATGTTGTCCCAGTCAACTTCCTGGAAAATACTTGTCTAACCATGTATGCACAGTAAGAGCAAAATGGGGAGAGACTATTTTCATCATGACTTCATTGACGCTAAAAAGTTCTATAGTTATTAAATGTCATGGTCATAGTCATTGCCTAGTTTATTTTTACCCACGCTGTAAAATACAATAATCCCATAATGAGCGATACTGGATACCATCTTTTCTTCAAGATCTTGCAGTTCTTGCAGTGCATTCCTTATTGACTGGATAAAGATAGCATGCTACAGAACTATGTTTCACAAAATTGATTTTTTTTCCTCCCAAACAACTGCGCCTTAATTTCCTTGAAGTTAACTTGGAATTAACTTTTCCTCCAAACCATTCAAGACAAAATGTTTTGTCTGTAGTTGTCACACATACACTGCAGGTGAGATAGACACTCTTAAATCATGCTGGAATATTTCCTGATTTAAAGTAGAGTGGGTGTTACATTTCCCCTCAGAGCATGATGCTTTTCCTGCACAGCGTGCACAGTCTATGTGTCTTACAAGATATGTTTTGTTGTTACTTCCTGTTTATTCATTTACGCCTGTTTTCATTTTCACCTAATGGATAATCCTTTACTTGAATGCTAGTGTATTGCATGTTTAGATTATGACTATAATTCCTGGAAAGCTCTCTACCATACAGTATAAATATGGTAAAACTGGATTTTATGCAAGTTTGGGTCATTTTATTTAATTCCTTGTTTGCTGATTCATCCAGAAAGCACATGCATGTAAAATATCTGGTGTAATAAAAAAAAAAAATCTGTCGATTATGTCTCGAAAATAAAACTAAATAGACTAAGCATGTTATGCAGTAAAAGTACACAAATGACACAAAATGATAAACAAACAAACTTTATGTACAACACCTGATTTTTTTTTTTTTGTCATTTGTAGTCATATATGGGACAGATGTAGAACAGTGGTTAAGATGTTGGAACGAAACTATGGATTGAAACCACGTTAATACTCCAGCACTACCACCAAGTTGCCACTTTAACTCTCCACTGCTCATATGTGTGAAGAGATAAACATCAGTTGCTCCGGATATGGGCGTCATCCAAATGTCGTCAACGTAGATTCATAAGAACTTACACATAGTTTCTGAATAGGAACTCAGACCTACTTATCGGTACTGAAAGGTATTCAATAGGTAGTTAAAGGGTATTCTCAGATTCAATATCATGACCAGTCATCACTGCTTCAAATCATTACCATGTAACTTATTAAAAAAAAAAAAAAAACTGAATAAAAGTTCAATTAAGGCAGCATGGTAGCTTAGTGGTCACCGTGTCCCTCCAAGGTTCAGGTTCAATTCCCGCCCAGGTTTGATTCCCGTCTCTGTGTACATCGAGTTTGTATGTTCTCCCCGTGCTTGGTGGGTTTCCACCAAATACTAGCATGTTAGGCTAATTGGTGTTCCCAGATTGCCCATAGTGTGTGAATGAGTGTGTAAGAATGTGTGTGAGCCCTGCGGTGGATTGAGATTTAAAATACTTCTCGTGTACTTCTTGATATCTTGAAAAGCTGTGCGTTTGCAATCACTCTCGAGCTTGCTGGTAGAGGGCAAGAGTTCATTCACAGCTGAATGAATCTTTATCTGGGTTCTAAAGCTATGAAATAGCTGCATTCTCTCCTCCATAAGGAAAACCACAAAAGATGGAGGTAAAAATAGACACAATACTTACATGTACTTTTTTGACAAATGTGATTCTTTCTGCTTGGAGAATCAGAGCAAAAACTATTCAGTTTGACGGCATCTGCACTGCTTCAATAATTCACGCCGGCGTGTGTCATTTTCGTGTTTTATAAGTAAATTGTGTATTCTGTTGGAACATGCGACAACGTTTTGTTTTGCAGCTGCTGGTAGATGTTCACTTTATCTTTCATAAACAAGCCGAACGCAGATGCTGCCGTAATGTGATTTTCCTCAGACTATTAACCCTTTGTGAAGCTCTCTTCCAGTTATGCTTTTGTTTGCTTCAGCATATTTCTTCATGAGAAGAAGAATCAGGAGTAGGAAAACACACACACAAAAAAAAACTCCACACGTGCACACACACACACACAATTCAGCATTACCCTCATTTTCTCATCAAGTCGATCCGGCTGCACTGTTCACTGCATTACAATGGCCTCATCCTTCGCCACTATCAACGATACCTCAGGAGCGGGCTTTAGCTATATGAGCTGCTCTAGGCTAATGCTCTCAATTAGGCCCATTCTCTGGCTATGTTAATACCTTATCATTTGGGGTGTTGTTAAAAAAAAAGCCCAAAGTTGGCATTACAAAAGACAGACGGCTTGCTCTCCGTCTCCGCATTACATGGCTCCATCATTTACGGCATTCGCATTGGCCCGATGACTGATTATGATTACCTTTTCTTGCAAATATCCAGCTCATTACGGCTGGCGCGCTGGCACTGGGAGTGTGTAGCCCATCTCTCTGGGAGAGTTGGAGAGGTATGGAGAGAGAGAGAGAGAGAGAGAGAGAGAGAGAGAGAGAAGTGGGCTTGTGCATTTGGCTATTAAACACAATGAACAGCCTCCTTTGTTATTAACATCTGTTCATCAGGGAGTGTGCTCGGATAATCACCCCTCACACCTTCTGTTTCTGCACTCCGACTCATGCAATCAAGGCCATCATTTGGCAGCTGGCAGAGGCCACTAATGCCTTACTCTCTCTCCCCCTACAGTAACCCTCCCCATCATCCTCTTCCCGTCTCTCTCTCAGCTTCAGCTGTCATCTCCCACAGTTCGCTCAGTCTCAGCTCACATTCAGATGTCAGGTGCAGGTGAGATCCGAGGAATCACATGAGATTCTGATGCACAGTGCTTTTTTTTTTATTATTTATTTTATTTATGATTCATAAAATCCATATAATGAAATTTTGTTTTACGTGACTGTGGAACCCAAAGGCCTCTTAAACACCTCAACATGGTTGCAAACAGCATCAGCAATACATGATTTAGCAATTCTTTACCTGTAAATGTTGTACTGTATCTACTAGTATGCTAAACTGAATAAATAAACTAATACATGCAGTCAAGTCTGATAAACAATCCATCCATCCATTCATCTAGGAACCTCTGTAGTCCAACTTGGGACTGTTGAGGCCTATGGTAACCATTGTTCTTCATAAGATGAAGAAGAAGAAGAAGATCTGATTATTAAATATTTTACCACAATGGGAGCAGCCAAAAGAAAAAAAAGCGAAAATCTGCTATTTTTTTATTATAGTGTTACTCCATTTATTTTCAATTAGGCTAGCTAAGCAACTGCTAATTCCAGATTGAGATGGATTGGTGTAAAGAGGAACTGGGGAGCGTCCAGACACAAACAAACAAGAAATAAACATTCCAAACAGAGTTTCCAAACACTTTTTGTAAGGGCACAAACATTTAACCAAGAAATGAATTCCTTTTTAAGATGAAATTCACACGTTTCACCTTTGACTTAGAGTTGGTTATCATGACAGCACCTTTTTGATGAGGTTATGTGGAAATGGCTGGGAGTAGATCAAAACGTCATTGATGTAGGCTATAACAAAGTTCCCCAATAAATCCAGTAGTGTGTCATTAAGGAGGCACTGAAAAACTGGTGGTGCTGAAGTTAGACCATATGGCATTACACAATACCTGTACTGGGCAGCAGTGCTAAAGGCTGCATTCCACTCGTCTTTCTCACGGATGCACACCAGGTTTTACATGCTTCAAAAGTTTTGTGAACACTTTGGCCTCACGCAACTAACCCTAATCCTAGCCGCTGGAACTAGTAGCAAAGGGTAACAGTATTTCATTGTGACTTGGCTTAGCCCACTGTAATTGATAAATTGACTGAGACCACCCCTCTTTATTCACCATAAAGAAAAACCTGGCAGAGGCTATACGTAGAGGGACGTATATTCCACTGTTGGTGTGCCTCTTTATTGTATTCCTCTGTGATTTGGGTCTACTTGATGAAAAGAAGTACTCTCCATTAGATTGATAGAGTGTGGTCCTTGGGGTTTCATTAAACCCTTTAAAAAACTTACTGTAATCTGGGGAAATTTCCACATAAACTTGACTTTCAGGTATTTTTAAGTTCACGGATGCAACTTGAGACAGGAAACTTGTAGAAAATGTACGACATAATTTCCAAGAGGTTTGTGGATCATGGATCTGCATCCACAGGAAGCGTAATTTTACAGGGAACTCTATAATTACTGTAACAAGGAAGAAGTGTTCTTGGTGTAGCTTGCTGACTTGAAGGGTAACAGGCTTAGGGCTATGAGTGACAGGCTCCCTACCATGTGCCTCCACCATCCAAGGCTTGCATTCTAGTGAATGTTGTATGGGTTGCAGTACCAGTTGGATCTTCATGGAGATTATTTGGTTAGTGAAGTTACCAGCTGTGCCTGAGTGAAAAATAGAGAAGAATTTGGGGGGAAACGGAAAGTTGTTTTTTTTACTTACCATGTTGTAGTGAAAGAGTGCTTGCTTAAATGTCGGCTGTGATCCTGAATCAAGTGGTACTCTGACATTCACTCTCGTTTGCCTTGATCTGATCTGCATGGGTTCTCTGATGGGTCCCTCAGGAACAAGCAAGAGGCTAGTTCTTTTGAGACCCCCGAGTTCTTGAGTAGGTTGTCAATACTGATGGACATTTGAATGACATTTTCAAGAGACACCTAGTCATTATGACATGCTAGCTCAATGAACAGGAAAGGGATGTCAGAATGCAACTTTAAAGGCAAGCTCTTTTGAGGGTGAAAACTCAGCACAAAATGGTTTTGGGTCCCTTGTTTTGAAATAAGAAGCTGTTTTTAAACTTTGTGTTTACCTTCACCTTCTTGGGATCTCTCTGCTGTAGACCTAGCAAGTGCCTCGTCAGTAGACAGATTGATAAAATGGCTTGTCTTTTTGTGCACTCCAAAACTCCCTCCTTGATTGCTAAGTAAGGCAAACACTTCAGCATGAAGTCGTTATATCTCCCTGGGTCTCAGGAATACTTGTCAGGGCCAAGCTCTGTGCATTGTGGTGAGTTGAGACAGTGGTGTATGCTGATCTGATGAGCTGGTCTATCGTTGAATTATAAGAACACTGAGTTGTTCAATTTGCTGGTGCTGGTCTCTGACAATGTTACCTTGCTTAATGTCAATTAAATTCTTCTGCTACATGTCCACTTGGTAAAGTATTGTGTCAGGGATGCAGAATGGAATGCATGTGCTGGTCAATTGAACTTTCTTACTTGACAATTTGACAAACTGTATGAAAACAAAGTCAGGATTGTGATCAGAAAAAAGGCAAAGGTGAGGGATCAACAAATGGCAGAAACGAAAAATAGGAACAACATCAGAAGTGGGTAATCAAAACAGTAAGCAATGTATATGTATATGGGCATATAAATATGTATAAAACCAAATCTATTTTACAAAGTTATATGCATACAGTTATTTTTTTCATTTTTGAGATAGCAGGTGCTTAAAAGAATGAAAGGACACATCACACACACACACACATCAGCACAAAACTTGGCCCTGTGTAGGTAACAAGCTGCGAGATCCAAATTCTTCCCCATGAACATCCAGTTCTCCTGAATCCATGGCAGATGTTGTGTGTAACTAAATGGATGTTAACAGGACAGACACAAGTTTTGATGAGCTGCCAGATGACATTTAAATCATTAGATCATCTAACTATGTATTTTATTTTTTTTGGGAAATGGTTTCAGGAGGAGGTGCCAGTCAAGTCGCTGAGATTAAGTCTTCATGGCTCAGTGTTATAGTAATGTCTGAGATCCAGGAACTCATATTGGATCAATTAACGTTTCCTGGAATATTTTTTCTGCCTATGTGAGAGTGTGGCTGTGATTTGGAGTAACGTCTATGAGTACTTTATGTTTCATTTTCTGGTTACGCCTAGATGATGTTTGTTTGAAACTTTGCTTAAATATCTCAGCTGTCTGATTTCCTCTCTCAGTCCAAAAACATGCAAATTAAACTAACTGATAATTGTTTGCAAATTACCCATAATGTATAAGTGTGTATGTGTGTGTGCTTGTTTGCCCTGGAATGGATTGTCACCCCATTCAGGGTGCACCCCCCTCGTGCCCCGAGTCCCCTGGGATAGGCCTCCTGTGACCCAGTACAGGGTAAGTAGTATAACGAATGAATAAGTGGGTAAGATGTGTGTTCATGTATATACAAAGGTCAGCAGAAAACATATGTATGATGAATACAATCTTTTACCATATGGCTCATGGTAAGTGCAAGCTAAATAAGGATTTCGATAAGAAATTGATATTCTAAAATAAACATTGAAGGGCCAACATAACTTCAGGTTTGACATGCAGATAAAAATGGATGAATTTAAATAAATTAGATGAAATTCAAACAAAGAAGATAGCAGAAAGCAGCGATCTGTGAGGTCCAAGCACATTTATGAACAGTTCTATGTTCAGTTCTATACTAAAGAGACTACAGATAGCAAGCTGATGAGCCATGCATTTTAAATAAATTAGTCATTATTAGACATACACTCTTAATTTTCGGTTCATCAGACATATAGTTCCTGAGAAATAATTATTTTAAAATAACCTTCTTATTAATAGCGATCACCCATTAATTTGATAACATTCTCAAAATATTACCTTAAACACAAGTTTCTCTTGCACGAATCCATCATCATCATCATCATCATCATCTTCACTCACTCAGATATATTTTTAGGAATTATTACTTAGTGTTGGAAAACTATAAATAGTACAAACTGGTCATTTTCTCTTTGGTAAAAACATCATGGTTGCATATTTTTATAACTGTATTTTCTATTAAATTAAGCATGTGCAAGGGTGGATATTTTGGCATTTATTCAAGTTTTTTTTTAAGGTAAAACCTGTTATACCATTACATGTAAATAAAATTTGTCAAACTTCAAATAAGGAGACTCGGGTAGACGTTAGGAAATTCCAGTCCTGAACTATTGAGCAACTACAGCCAAGTCAAGTTCTCAGAGAAACAGCTGTCAACACCAGTCGAGGCCAGAACCATCTTTATGGTAGACGCATCCCAAAGAGACACACGGGGCATCCATGTGACGAGATCTCCAGAGGGCAGAGAGAGTCTGGATCACTGGCAGCTCAGGAATGACATGTATAGCAACTAGTACGTACAATGCTTTTGGCAGCAGATCCTTTGAGTGCTGTGAGATGGACTGGTTTGGACTTGGACTTGTTTGTCCAAAGCATTCCATGAGTTCTCGATTGGGATTGGGATCTGGGGAATTTGTAGGCCGGGTCAGCTGGCTTGAGCTCTTTGCCTGGTGGCTTTCATGTCCCTGTGCCTTTCTATTGTTTGACTTTTTGGTGATTTGTGCTGCATTGGCTTCTTTGTAGCATCAGACAGGAGTTTTGGTCCCCCGCAGGCATGGATGAGCCTTGGCTAGTTAGTAATGAACAATATGACAACGGTATTAGCATAAAGTTAAGGCTTTGGAAGCTGACCTGCTTGTGTAGACTCGAAAGACTAAAATAGTAAAGCGCTGCTGCATCACACTTTTTAGGCAAAGATGGAGCAAAGGCCAAACCCCATTCCACCTCTATCAGGAAGGAAGGTGGTAGAATGGCATCCTGGGTAATGTAGGAAACTAACAATGTCAATAAAAGGAGTTGAAACCTGATTAAAATAAAATAAACTTGTACGCACACGTTAATTGTAATGGTTTATATTAAAGTTATGCAAGAGTGTGTTTTTTTTTTCCTTTAGGTTTATACAGTACATATATCTGAGGTCTAAATGCATACTTAAAGCTTTGAATGCAGCCCCTACTAAACATTAGACTGATGTGTTCATAAAGTCAGAAGGTAATAGCTTTTGGTTTTCATTGGTTCATTATGGCACCCTCTGGCCCTGCTTGTACTGAGCAGGATTGAGCTGTAATGCTGGCCGGTTGTGCCATATGCCATCCCCTGGCTGCATTGAGGGAGATGGATATTCGCTTGCACTCTTCATTCTTGAAGCAATCAGCGGAGCAGAAGCTCCTCTGAGACGCCACATCACGTCCGAGTCAGTTAGAGCAGCTAAAGAAGCTGGAGTGTACTCATGGTGTGGTTTTATGCTCTGGGTTTCTGGGAGTCACTCCAGCTCAGGCAAAGGCAGCCTCAGGAGGTCCAATCAATCCCGTATGTTTTATGGTATTCTGTATATGGTGCATTAAATAGGTCTTTTAATTTTTATCAGCATTATTATAATTTTTTTATTTACCTCTTTAAATTTTTTATTTTTTTAGAATAATATATGTATTTTTATGTTTATGTTTATGTTTTTTTTTACCTTTTTAAAAAAATATATTTTTTAATTTTGTCAGAATATAAAACAAATGCATTTTGAGCTATAATTTATATAAATTGTGCTTCATAAGTAGAGTTTCATTTTCTTTTTTCTTTTCCTTAGTAGAAGTAAATTAATATAAATTAATCGATTTAAAGTAATATAACAAAGTTGTAGTAAACAAAATAAAATAATACAAATTTTTTTTCCAACCAAAATAGCTTTGTTATTTTGAATTACTTATAATTTTTCCTTAGATAGATAGATAGATAGATAGATAGATAGATAGATAGATAGATAGATAGATTCTCCTAAGGTCGAAAGGGCAGCCGCACTTTTATCATGCATGTCTACATGTATGTATGGATGCATACTGTATGTGTGTGTAACTCTTGGACGTTCTTGTTTTGCACAGCTAATTGACCACAAGCACTGGTGATATAAGAGATCTAATATAGAACAAGACCTGCAACAGCAATTACCCATCGCATGTGCAATGAAATCACTCTAAAATGGGCCCTCTCCCTCCCTTACCCCCCACCCCCCCGACCCACCTGCTTCATCCACCCTTCCAACCCAAAAGCTCTGTCTCAGATGCGCAGTGGTGTGATCCAGGTTCGACTAATGATACCATTTTGCAGGGTGGAGGCATCACATTTAATGAGCTATCAGATCTTCAAGGTCATTTCTGCTTTCCCTAGGTTTCAGTGTGTGTGTGTGTGTGTGTGTGTGTGTGTGTGTAAGAATATGCTATTCCCAAACCTCTTACACCTTTACATATTCTGTATATGAAATATGTTGGATCAAGTATAGAAAGAATCATTTAAAGTGAAATATTTTATATTTCAAGCATAATTAGGGTGGTTTTATGAAGCACGGTTACTATTCTTAAAGTTTCATGTTTTTTTTTTCCTTTTTTTTCAATAACAGTTCTGTCGTGCTTTAATTCTTCTTAACCCTTAAAACTAAAGTGGCAAAGATCTGTGCCGGAAACACAACATAGGTCAATGATGATTAAAAAAAGATCTATGTGCTTAGATGCAAACCTTAATTTACTTTTACTTCATAGCGTATAAATAAAAATGTTATTATTATTATATTTGGCCATAAAAACAACTGAAAACAACCAGAAACACACATGATCAAGTATATCTGTGCTTTTTCTTTGCCTATGTGACACATTTTTTTATTCTTTTCTCAGTCATGTTTGTATAGTTGGTCAAAATTAAATAAAATACAGTTCATCATGTTGCCTAGGTTTGCTGAAAAGAAAACGGATATGTCACTCCACAATATTGAGCCCTAAATATATTCATAAAAAATGACTTATATAAGTTTAAAGAACTGCAGGTCCCATATTGTATTATTTCATTAACAAGTAGGTCATAACATAGGTTCCAGAAGTGTTTCTGTTCATTCCCCACCTGAAATTCCACTCAGAAACATTTTTATACCTCATTCTGCCTCTTTTTCACTTCTCTTCTGTACGTCCCATTTCAGTGTTTATGTAAATGAGCTACTGCTGAGCCACACCCCTACCAGAGAACTGCACAGCTGGACCGAGCTGATGTCAGGTGAGAAGCTCTTCTTATACAGTTTGTCTTATAAGTTACATTAATGGGAAAACTAATTGACAAGTTTAAGTCTTGGCAAATACAAACATGGAAAAAGGTGACAAAAAGCAGGAAATGTACTTACTCTCGCTCTGTCTCTCTTTGTTTGTTTGTACATGCACACTGGAGAAACTTCTGAATGTATAAAAAAAACACGTATAGTAAGTGCCCTTTAAACAACAGTAAGTAATTAATGATTGCTATTTTTAATTATGATGAATGACATTCATTTATCCATCGATAGCTACATTTAATTGATTGTTGTGTGCTATTACTTTACTGTACATCCTAGCAGAAATAATCAGACATTCCCTCACCAGCCTCAGCTTTTCTTTCTTTTCAAGTTAAAAGGGAAAAAAGAAAGAAAGAAAGAAAGAAAGAGAAAGAAAGAAAGAAAGAAAGAAAGAAAGAAAGAAAGAAAGAGAAAGAAAGAAAGAAGGAAAACTAAAAGCATGCCATGCTGCCGCTGGTACAAGGCTCTGACACTGGCGACTCCTTCCACGGATAACAAACAACCAGCTCCATCTATGGAAAATGTACAAAATCAATAATTAATTTTTGTTAAAAAACAAATTTTTCAATCTTTTTATATGAAGCATCCATTATCCAATATTAGAATGAACAGATTAATATAAACCCGTGAGTCGTCACTACCATCAGAGCTGCTGGTCAAGAAAATTGTTCAGCACCTTCTGACCAATCAGAATCGAGACCATCACTGTGTTTAAGTAAAAAAAAAAATGCGATCTGTACGCTTTTTTTCCCCCTCTGCTCTGATAGATTGGTATGCCAAACTGGAAAAACGCTTCACGCTGTGTTTAGCAATTGTGAACGCAGCCCTCCGAGTACGTTTTTTTTTTTTTTTTGGAACAATTTTACATCTATAATAAATGTCCTGGGGATTTCGTCTGCGTATCGATGTTTTATATGCATTGTTGCAGGTGTGTAACTCGCATCCATATCCAAATAGATAGCGGTTCTTATTTGGTCTTGCCCCAGTGCTTATGTTTCCTCTCTCCCGTCTTCCTGGCTGTAAATTTGATTGTTTAAAAGTCGTCCTTGGTTCACCTTAATTGACATCGTTTCTTTTCACATTTTGACCTAATTGTCCATGGCATCACATCCCTGTTCTCACTCTTGCTCTGTATTTGTATTCAGCTCAGAGCGAGAGAGGCAGTGAGGTACTGAGAGAGAGAGAGAGAGAGAGAGAGAGAGAATATGTCTCATTTTCACTCTCTCTTTTCCACTTCTCATCTTCCGCTTAATGGACACTACTCATCTTTCTAGTGCATTTTCTCTGCATCAAGTCAACGTTTTTTTTTTTTCTTTTTTTTTTTTATATACTCAACACACACACACACACACACAAAACAAACACACCCCACGAGCAGATGGTCTGATTTGCCTGTAGTGCTGCTCAGGCAGAGGTGTTAAACCGATGGACTTATGTGCTTGTCCCTGTATCGAGGGAATGGATCATAAACACATACACAACGGAAGAAAGAAGTAGCACACGCACACACACTCTTATAGTAAAATCTGCTCTGTTTTGCTACACACGCACGCACACACACGCACACACACACACACAGCCATGTGTAACCTGGGTAAATACTTGAGGGAGAGATGGATAACAGGGAGCTGATAGATTTTCCTCAGGCGCTCAGGGTTGTGGCCAGCTACACACACGGGAGGCCAGAGAGTGTGTGTCCTAAGAGTGTGTGTCCTGTCCTGTGCTGCTCAGTGAACAGCGTGGGGCTAAACACATTCCACCTGCGCGAGTCGTCCGTGCTAAAAGAGCTATTAGAGCAAAGCCAGTGGCGCAGGACCGTGGGCAGGCTTCTTCTAACTTGTACCTGCCGAGACAGAGAGAGAGGACGTGTTTGTTGTGTATGTGTGTGTGTGTGTGTGTGTGGGAAGAGAGGGGGAGGCTGAGGGTTTGTGTGACCTGCTAGAGTTGACCCCACTGCGGGAGACGGCATAACAGGAGGGCTGAGAGTCCACTATACACCATCAAAGGAAATGAAGGAAAATGGATACTCCAGCACATGAGCCGAACACAGCCACATCATGTTAAATGTTCACACCAACACACACACACACACACACACACAAACATGTCTTAAGGCTCAATGAGCTGCCTGAATGTGCATGTGTGTGTGTGTGTGTGTGTGTATGAGCAATGGTTTCCTTTCTCAGGGGCTCCAGCATGCTGTTTGGGTGAGACGAGATGGATGACACAGGAAGGAGGAAGAGGACACGCTGCATGACTGCTAACACTAAACACGCTGCTCTTCTCAAACCACAAAAGAAAAAAAAAAACTCTTACAAATTTACATATTTGGAACATTTTGGTGAAATAAAATTTTGTAAACATCAGTGAACAGTTGCTTGGACAACAGGATTAATATAAACCTGAAGAATGTTAAACCATCCAGAGGAACACAGACTGGGTTCTGGCCTGCCATGGTTGAAGGCCCAGGTTCGATTCCCACCCAGTAGCCAAAACCCCAGACACTGGATGCAGCGTTGGTCCCAAGCCTGAATAAAATGGGAGGGTTCTATCAGAAAGGGCAAAACCTGTGCCAAGTTATTGTGTAGATTAGATGGTCCTCTGTGGTGACACCTTCGACAGGAACAGCCAAAGAACCAACAACAATCTTTATGGATACACATTTTGCTGGTTTCCTTATGAAAAATTAAAACCAATCAGACCAGCACTGTATTTTTGAAGGCTATCTGTTGCATATACATGTATGCATGAACTTGCTCCCAAGGATCATGACCCCAAGGATTAGCACCGATCCTCATGTTGACCCTCTGTAGTCTGTGGGTCAAACCCCAGAAAAATAAGTCCCAAACACAAAGACCTTCCTGATCCGGTGCTGTTGACTTGAACCCCATGGCCTTGGTCAGCAGGACCTGCAGCACCGGAGCAGAGGAGATGAACAATGTTTCTAAGTGAAGTTGTCTCAGCAGGTGGAGGATCAAACAGAGCCCACCTACAGTGGCCGGGCTCGAGCTCCAGTGTCCTCTCCCTGACCTCCCCAAGAAACAGGCCGGTTCCACACCGCTGCAGCTCCTTCTGTTAAAACAACGCCGTCTAGGAGATTGTGCGCGCGGCATTGCTGCCCCCGTGCACACAAACGCCCCGCTTCATCAGTTCCTGCCTTTGAAAGAGAAATGGAGAAATGCTTGAAGTGCAGTCGATTGTGTCGGAACACATGTGGGCCGTGTCATCGGCTGTGGGAAGGTGAAAATGTGTGACGCACATGATTCGGTAGTGATTATACGCCGCACACTGTTTGTTTTAGTTGCAGTATATTTTCCGAATATTTTTTAGGACAGAAAGATTTTGCTTTGCAGTTTTGTGGTGGAATGAGAGAGGACCTGTTTCCAGCTTCTACGTTGTACGCCATTAAACATTACTATAAATGGACAGAAAGTATGACGTGTTTTTTTTATTATTATTATTTATTGCAAATATTTGCATAAGGTATAAAAAGAATAAAACATTTTGGACAAACCACGCTAAAAAAAAAAAAAAAAAAAAAAATGACACCCCACTGTTGATTATTTTCCTATTACATTACACCCTTAAGTGTTTTACTCCTTACGTAGTGTATTAAAAAATTTATATGAATATGAATATGTTTTTAATTTTAAATATTCATCCATCCATCCATCCATCCATCCATCCATTTAGGAACCTCTGTAGTCCATCTAGGGATTGTAGAGGTGAATAGTGACCATCGTAGTTCCCATTTTTAGAAACCATGTGGGGTCAATTTAGTGATATACTGTATATATTGAATAGTAAATTGCAAAATGACAATGAAAAATTATCATAAAATTGGCAGGAAGTTTTTTTTTATAGAAATAGTTTTTTGGTTTAGGCTTCTGGAAGAGTGGCACAGTGGTGTAGTGGTTCACACTGTGGCCTCGCTTCTCTAGCGTTTACTGTTTGAATCCCACCAAAGGTGTGTGTGTGTGTGTTTTTATTTGGGTAATCCGGTTTCCTCCCACAGTCCAAAGACATGCAGATTAGGTCATTTGGCATTTCCAAATTGCCCTATAGTGTGTGTGTGTGTGTGTGTGTGTGTGTGTGTGTGTGTGTGTGTGTGCATACCTGCCCTGAGTCTAATGGCATAGGTTACAGGTATAGAACTACTTATATTTAAGTAGTGATGAGATTCTAGAAGAAGAACCTGTATGCAGGTAAAATCCAGTAGTTTCTGGGACATTCATGAACACTTATGGGCACATTTATGCACACTTACACTTACATATCTATATTTTAATTTCTGAATCATTGCACACAAGTCACTTTAATAAGACAATTTTCATGCATATTTGCACCCCCCCTCCCCCCAGTCATTCCTCTTCATTTTTCTTATTTACACTAAATTTCTATATTTTCTATATTTTTTTTATATTGTAGAGAATGTCTTTATTTGTACAGAATATTTAAATTTTTATCATAGTTACATTTATTTTCTATTGTATTTCTTTTTTATTCATATTTATTTTTTATCTATAAGCTTTTATTTTTATGGTCACAGGCGATCGTATAAGCATTTCACTGTGTATGACTGTGTACATGACAAATAAAATTTGAATTTGAATTTATTGGAAATCTTTTTTTTTCTGTTTTCTTTGAAGCAACTATTGCGGTAGGAACAAATAATCTATGAGAGACAAATTGAATACGATGCTTATTATACTACATATAAACTATAAAAGGCTAGAAAATAGTTTTATTCATTATATAAGACATAATCTACATTAATTTAGTCATTTATTCAAAACTATTATTTGTTTGCTGTAAATGCACGGCTTCGAAATCATTGCTCGAATTGAAGTGATAAAGAAATTCTTATTTAAATTTATACACATATGAAATGTAAGATTTCACAAACAATAAAGCCTTCTGGCTCAGATGACAGAATGATGCCCCTTTTTTTTTTCAAACCAAGAAATCATTGTGGAAAAACTTTAGTTAAGTCCAAGCGAACACAACTTTATGGCTAATTTTCCCGAGGTTAGCTTCACTGAAATAAATAACTCGGAGATTTTTGTAAATGTAGCATTATTAAATCTGTGTAATCAACTATAAATAATCAAGTTTGTACGTTTACATAAATATATCTAAGTTAGAACTTAATCTGCATTTGTTAAGAACACAAGACAATGTGCATTTTTTCTGTAACATATATTTTTTACGTAATCCCTGACAATCTTTTTTAAGTGAACACACACAACAAGCAATAATCTTGTTCATTTTACTCTGTTTAAATAAAACTGCCTCCCCATGGAAAAAGCACGGGAAACCCCGTATCAAATGAAAAGTGTACCAAAGCCTCATCGCGGTAGGAAACAACTCTTTGGAGCTTGTGGAGTTATGTTCACCTTGTGTGCAAAAAGTTTTAACAAACAGAAGACGACCTGTGGATTCAGGACCAAGTGCACTTTGAAGGAACTGTGGATGTTCAGGAGTTTATGCACATAATAAAAAGTGTTCTTACTTCAAGTTTTGTGCTGAATGAAGTTGCATTTCAAAGTACAAAATTACACAAATGGTATTTTAACTATAATATATAAGTAATGCCTAACTAGATAATATGAGTATATGTAACTTTAAAATGAGACTAGGACATTTAATAAAACTAGGTAGGCCCCACTCCAAGTAATATAGAAACTTAAAAAAAAAAAGTAAAATTTCAATTAAAAATACATATTTGAAACTTTTAAAGTTAAGTAGAGCATGGACACAAAAGAATGACTAGGGAAATTATAAAATTAAGTAGGGTTTATTTGCGAAATTAAATAGACTTAACTAGCAAAAAATATTTTTTTACATAAAGAAATGTAGGTAGTAAATACAAAGAATAGTCTTGCTTGAACTACATAATAATCTGATGCAAAAAGTTACCTTAGATCCGGTTGGATATTTTTTATCAGTGTAGCTTGGCAGTTTGTACAGTGCTGTGTTGCTAATTCTCAGCTTGAATGCTTATAGCTACCAATACAACCTGCCATGCTACACTGCACAGTTTGTCTTTATTTATCACACCGTTTCTATTTGGGCAGCTAGCTATTGGGTCGCTATTCTGCTAGTTTGTATAGTTGATGCTACAGATTCATTTTAGTGATGGGTATTACATTACATCTGAGCCTCTAAGTGTATCCACCCCTCCACACACTTTTTGTTTTCCCATTGATGCTCCATCTCTGTTTGATGGCTAGATGAAGAACATGTCGTGTGAGTGACTGCCGTACGATGGAGGAAATATACAGCTTCAAAAGGACCGGAGGAATGCAAACCATGTACAGAGAAGACTCCAACTTTGAACAGCAGTAGTGCTGCCTGCTGCTGACCAGCTGCATCTCTCTCTCTCTCTCTCTCTCTCTCTCTCTCTCTTTCTCTCTCTCTCTCGCTCTGAGGCTGCTGAGTCAGTCAATGAGTAAGAACATGTGGAGAGTCGATTTGAATCAAAATGTCAAATGTTAGCTATAAACACTGAAACAGTTTGCTGAAACCAAGGGATCATGTTGAGACTGATCAGTGCAAGTCACGCTTTAATGACATTTACTCTATATGGCTGTGTGTAAACTGTGGCGGCATCACGTCACACTTTACCTTTCCACATTACATTCAGAAGCGAAACCAAACTACAGTACCATTAAAAAAAATATACATTAGAGACTCGTTTACCAGCAGCACGGTGGCTTAGTGGTTAGTATTGTCGCCTTGAACCTCCAGGAGCCAGGTTTGATTCCCAGCCAGGTTTGATTCCTGCCTCTGTGTGCATGAAGTTTGATGTTCTTCTTCTGATAGGTGGGCTTCCTCTGGGTACTCTGGTTTCCTCCCACGGTCCAAAGACATGCAGATTAAGCTAATTGCCAATCCCAAATTGTCCTGCAGTGGAAGCGATATAGATGATAAGTGAGTGAGTAAGTGAAACTCGTTTACACACTGTGCATCAAGACTTGATCAGATGTTTTTCTGAAGCATCAGGCTACTTGAATCCCCCGAGAATTACTGGTCATTTATTGACCACTTTAAATAGTCTTTTAGTTTTAGTCTGGTCACATTGGACGTGCATTTTATTTTGTTTAATCCATTTATTTTAAATTCAGCATACATTGTTCTCTATTAAAGGAAAGATTTTTACTTGTTCAAATTTGGTCTTTTTATTTATCAATGTTGCTTTTAAATAATTGTAAATTACCCCTCAAGAAATATTATTATGTTTCTATGCTTACAGGAATTTATCCATCCACCCATGGTCTATACTGCTTATCCTGTGTAGGGTCACGGAGCCTGGATCCTATGCCAGGAAACTCATGGATTTAAAGCAGGCTAGATGGGGTGCCATCCCATAATAGGGCACAGGTACACACACAGTCAAGCTGTAGTACCCAGAGGAAACACGGCAAACACTTAGCTAGCCACCATGCCAACTGATATGAATATATATGAGCCCAATTATTTCAAGTAAATTCGTATGATCGATTTAAATTGGCCATGCGATGGATTGAAACCCTGTCCAGGGTGTACCCCGCCTCGTGGCCTAAGTCTCCTGGGATAGGCTCCAGGCCCCCCGCAACCCTAAATACAGGATTAAGCGGTTTAGACAATAAGTGAGAGTGAGTGATTTAAGTTGGTGGTGGATTCAAAAATTAACATTTACATAAGATGTCAATAGTTAAATTGTTAAATAATATTGCTCTTCTAATTGTTGTTGTTGTTGTTGGTCTTTTGGCTGGTCCCTTCCAGGGGTCGCCACAGCAGACCATCCGATCCACATGCACCTTGGCACGGGTTTTATCCCGGATCCCCTTCCTGACACAACCGACCCGGGTTTGAGGGCAGTACAGTTTCTGTGATTTTTCACAAGCTTGTGTGAATGGTTAGAGATCGCCTGTGCATATATAAGTAATTCTCCTAGTTAAAACTCTTCGACACTCTCGGATCAGATAGTGGTGTAGTGCAGGAAAGGTGTGTATCACACTCCCATGTGTTGTACTAGACTTTGTTTGCATGAACTTTAATTGCACACTCATATTAAAAAATGTACAACTTTTTTGAATTAACTAAAATTTTTACGCGTGACTTTGAAGTGCGTGGAATGAAGGTGTGAGATTGTTTTTAATAAGTAGATTTCAATTGCTTACTCATAAGCAAGAATATAAAAAAATATACAGCACCATCCAAACTAAAAATAAAAAACTTGTTTTTTTATGATATCCATCAAGCTCAAGCTCGGCCAAATACACCTGTAAAAATCCCATTAAAATTTAGTATGTGATGTGTGTGCAAAAAGACAGACAGACAAAAATTTCAAAAACCATCTTGATGTGTTCCCTTACTCATCTTATCCCCGCCAGCCCCCTATCCAAAAAAAAAAAAAAAAATTTCGCAAATATCCTCACTGTAAAGACTTTATGCCGACTTTACAGTTTTCTTATATGTATAGATTATGTTTAAATAATGACAAATTTTCCCTGGTTGTCAAACCTTGTTCTCTGGTCACTGGTGAATTTAAACTAATAATCTGGCACATTCTGGCATCCGGACATAGTTTGTCCCAGATGCCAGGACAAAGAGATTTGTTCACTATTGTATACAATATATGACAAACAGACCTTCATATTATGTGCAGTTTTCTTGATAAGAAGAAAATGCACAAAGAGAAGAATATAAATGATATGAAAGAGATGTTTGGATTATAATTGACAAGCAGATGATTTAATCAAGAAGAGAGAATGAACAAACAAACACGGGCAATTTAAATTCCGGTGCCATTTAATTTATTGTTGATTATCTGTTGTTGTTGTTGTTTTTGTTGTTGTTGTTGTTGTTGAATTGGTGAGATGCCAGATGGTGAGAAAAAAGCAAAATAAAAGCAAAAATAGCTCACTCACTCATTCTCTATATCGCTTATCCTGCACAGGGTAATGGGACGCCTAAAGCCTAGGTCGGGTACACCCTGGACAGGGTGCCAACTTATTGCAGGGCACACAAGCACTCACTTACTCACTTACTGACTTACTGACTTAGAACCTATCCCCTAAAACTTAGGGTACTAGGTGGGGTACATCCTGGACAGGGGGCCAAGCAATCGCAGGGGCCACACATATACATGCATACTCTTACACTTATTAACACACTAAAGGCAATTTGGGAATGCCAATTAGCCTAATCTAAAGATCTTTGGAAGGAAACTGAATCACCCGAAGGAAACACACCAAGCACAGGGAGAACATGCAATCTTCATGCACACAGAGAAAGGAATCGAACCTGGACCCTGGAGGTGCAAGACGACAGTATTAACCACTTCACCAACGTGCTGCCCACTAAATAAATAAAATTAGGTGTCCACTCAGGACAACATGGATTCACATTCTAACAAATTACCTTACTTGTGTTACTGTACATATATAAAAGATAAGGTTGAGGTTATTCATGATGATAGTGTTCAAAGCCTATTCATTCAGCCCATTCATTCACCTTACTCAGTCGTGAGTAAATCCTGGTAAGGGTGCAAACAATCTGTAGATTATCTTGGGAATCCTGGGTGCAAGGACCAGCATTCGATTCAGCGGGCACACCCAGTTGTCCCAAAATAGGCTCCATATCCACAATAAAGTGAGTGGAAACTAAAGAACCAGGAGCAAACCCACCCAGACAGCAAGCTGATCTGCCTTTTTATGAAATAATTGGAATAAAACCACTTCGCTTCCAATTTATCATGAGATCAGCCCCAAGCTGCCCACCTTGTTTAGCCAGAACATCTTTTTAGCTGTAACACAAGTCACACCAGTGAAGGATTCTGTGGCAATTTATGAGGCTTGAACTTTCAAACACGTCTATAATTCTCACTGTTTTGATCGCGGAGAGTGATTTCCAACAGCGTCGGCCTCCATGACGCAACTGCCCTTAAACCTGTAAATCTTTCTCACACCATTAAAGAACATGGATTTATTTCATCTTTCTCCATCTTCAAATTTCAGCTCTCTTGCTGTCATTCCTTCGAGCTGGACCAAAAGGTTTTGGCCAATTGTGGTTTTGTCTTTATCTTCGTTCCTGTCTTTCATAGTGTCTATCATGTGATGGTGGAGGAGTGTTTATAGTCTTGTGGCTTGGTGGTTTCCTCCAGGCAGCTAGCAGTTTGCAGCGTGATTCTTTCTGCAGGGCTCATACTTGCTGTCAGCCAGTAGAATATGAAATTATTGTCAAGAAAGAAAAAAATGCTAAATGATATTATATCACTGGATATGTCTAAGAAGCCAAATTAAGGATTTTTTAAAAAAAAAAAGCAGAATCATGTGACCTTTGCGTTAATCCATCCATAAATTTGCCATTTGATGGCAAGCATGTGGCTACTGAAAGACAGTTCTCTTTCTAATTGCACGGCAGAACAAGCAGTCCATAAAGATGTCAAGACATTGTTAAATATTCATGGAGACAAATCGAGTAATGAATTAGTGGATAAATGAGTAATGGCCGGCTAATGTGATTAAAATACACAAGTAGTGCCCTTTACCAGATCAATCTAGCATTGACTTACTCCAGCTATACATCTTATTCAGACACTTAAAGGTGATTTAAATAGTGTTCTTGGCAGTAAATTGGCAACTAAGGCCTGAGTAAAGCAAGGAATCACAAGAGGATGAAACTGACACTGGTAAATGTGTTTGCCCTGTTTTTTCAGGATGGGAAACACATGCAGCATGTATTATTGATATACAGCCTTCGTGTGGGACTGGCAGTTTGGCCAAAGGAACGAACGATGAAACGGGGCGATGCCAAACAAGGACAAGTCTTAGATATTTTGGGGATGTTTTTTTTATTATTATTATTATTTCATCATCATGGTTCTTCACTGATATCCACGTGTCAGCTCACTTTTTTGCCATTGTGTTTAATGCTTCATGTTTTAAAAGGCCGTACAATCAATCCATTTCAAGACATGGCTTCTCTGTCTCTCATTCTCTCTCTGTAGATGTGCTGGATCCTTACTGAGACTGACTTCTTTGCTGCTATTGAACGTCCTCTAATGGACAAAAAGAGAACTGCAGAATAAGAAAATAACATCACAACATTGTAGTAACACAGCATAATACATGTGTTTTGAAAGTATTACAGTTCTAGAAATTTTCCAGAGGAATAAAGTTTGCATGTGCATGCATGTGTGTGTGTGTGTGTGTGTGTGTGTGTGTGTGTCCTGTCTATGGAGCTTTGATGTTTCATACTGAAGCTGCTCCACAGTTTTAACTCTCTTGTCCCCCTGCAGCTTCATTCATCTGACCAGTTGAGCCATGTCTCATACGCAGACGGAGCACAACCCCCATCTCCAGCCCCAGCTCCATCTCTCACTTCTTCTCCACACCTTTTGAAGTTTCAGCTCACTCTTTCACTGATTGTTGTGAGACACCGAAAAATATCATCTCTAATATGTGATAAAAAGCCAACAAAAAAAATAAAGAGTACATTTATTTACATGGTTATCACATGCTGAAAAAGGGAGACTTGTTTGAACGCTTCAAAGAAAACAACATCTGTGTGTTTGGTCACTATGGGGTGTCTGTCTGATTGACTGAGCGGGCAAAGTTCCCATAGTCCTCTTTGTGTCCGGCTTTTGAAATTCTCCCGGTATGGGAAAGGGAACGCCTGTGGCAGAAGATGATAAATTAGAAATACATCAGTTTCCCCCCTAAAAAATCAGTCGATTTATGCGTAGTCTCATATGACATGGGGAGTCGAAATCATATAAAGAGAAACATTGTTGATTCATTACCCCGAAAAAATGAAAGAGGGACAAAAAACATCTGATGCTTTTTCGCTTCTCTAGCTGAAGTGATTATGTGCTATTGAGATACAACGTCATGCCGCTCTTCAATAAAGTAATTTAATATATTACAATGGACCTTACGCTATGGGTGTCCTAATGCACAGACCTCCAATCAATCTAAAATAGTTACATGGAATATTGCTTTAAACACAAAACAAATAGTATGCTTTATCATTATGCTGCTATTTATTTGTATTTTTTTTTTTAAAGCTATTAGTATATTATTTAATATTTTGCACTTAGTGGGTGTTTTTTGTCACACCATATTATATACAGTGTATGTTTCTGGAGAAGTTTGTAAAAAAATAAAAAATATATCACTACTACTACTACAATAATAATAATAATAATAATAATAATAATAATAATAATAATAATAATAAATGCATGGCCATATTTTCTTCAATTTTTCCATTTCAATCCATTTCTGGATTAACATAATAAAAATGTAATACATATATGTTTACAAAATGCAAACAGTTATACACAATCCCTAATATGCTATGCATGTATTTTTGGGATGATGAAATATTTATTATGAAGAAAATATTTATAGCTGTTCTCTCCATTTCAGAACTTTACTGCAGAAGCATGGAAAAATCTTATATATAAAGTAAACAAACAAACAAACAGCTACAACCATTATTATTATTATTATTATTATTATTATTATTATTATTATCAAGAAAAATCAATAAAGCATTTGTACAAAAGCAAGTTGTCTAATATTATATGCATATATACATATACAAACTATTAGTAGCATTTTAGCTATTTCAGATTCAACTCAGAATTTTTCCTAGCTCCTTCTCATGGAGATTTTCTTTATTCCTGACAACCATGACGTTTTCTATAAATTCAACAATACTGTAACATGGCATTAGTGCACACACATACAATGAACATACCTTATAATTACAATACAACACCCACAGGAATATAAAGAGAAGGTTATTAACATAGAGTGTGCTAAATGCTAATCATGACAGTTCTTGTAATTCTGTTGTTAATGTTGCACTTTTTGTGTTATTGCAATGTTGGTTGTATGTATGGTGATTGTAAAAACATTTCGATTGATTTGTGCCTAAAATGCATTTCATTGTTTCCACTAAAACACAGCTGTATTCCTCTACATCTATATCTAGATGTACATCATGCAGTGGTTATGTGTTCCGTGACAGAAAAGTGGTTTTGGTCAATTCCTTTAGAAACAGCTGCTAATCCTTAAAAAAGAAAAAAGAAAAAAACATGCAAACCTTAAATGACCTCTGCTGCAATGCATGTTTTATGGCTCGAAAAAAGGCAGAAAGCAAACCCCTTCTAAAAGTATCTATTGTGAAAATAAACAAACAAATAAATAAACAAACAAATAAATAAATAAATAAATATGTAATTCATCCATTGAGCATAAAGCACCAAACTATTACTGTGAGCTTATTTCTCCATCAGGATCTCAATTTCCAATCATTAAAATGAAATAAAATCACTTATACATCATTTAAAAATGAACACATTTACAGCAAGAAGGTTTTGACAGTGATTTTAATGCTTGTGTAAGTCTCACATGCCCTGTAGTGACAGCCATGTGTATCCTTCTCACTAATGAATTAAAAAGAGCACTGAGAGGTCTGAGTCTTCCAGGCTTAAGCTAAACCTCATGACAAATTTATCTATGAATTTGAACGAACGAGAATGGCATTAAGATCGATTTCAGAACACTTACAACAAGATCCCTCACCCCAACCCTAACCATAACTTTCACTTCTTCTCTCGTGTCTCTAACGTAATACAAAAGAGACAACATTAAAACTCGAGTGTCCACAATAAAGCACCATTAGCCCAGAGCAAAGCCAGATGTATATACATCGAGGATGATAGATATTGAATGCATTGACTACTGAATCTTTCCTGGAGAACAGAACAATGCACTTAGCACTGATGTTTAGCACTGAACACAACAGATTGCAGTGAATGATATGAACAGTAGGTGCTAAGACATAAATGATGATCTGGCTATAATGATCTGATCCTATAATTTATTATGTAGGATAATAAATTGTTTTGTAAGTGTGACACTTTTTTTTAAACCGAAGAAACTGCTACAAATTGCATAAGAATATTCCTATGCATTTCCCCTCATTAATAAATGCCAGGATCTGTGGACGTGCATGAATATTCAACTTTAAAAGGCCATCATTCCCAGATAACTAGCCAGCTAGTTGAAATGCCTTCAATAACACATTTTAATAACTTAACAAAAGACTTTTAATAAAAGTATAGGGAATTTTTGCAAATGGTGACATCACTATACATTAATATGTCCCTCCACTTTTTCCATGCCTCCAATAGATGAGTGAGGGAGCTAAGATGGACACCATGTAATTCTTTTACACTTTTCATTTGAGTGTATAATGGACATGTTTCAAGCTGAGCCATAAATATATTATTATAGACAGACATAAATGTATAAAGTGATGGATAGGCAGTATTTACAGCCTATATCAGCAACTTTTTTTTTTTTTTTTTTTAAATAATAAAATAATTTTTCATTTGGCATTAGCTACTTGAATCAGACATGTTGCATTTTCCCAAAACTAGCTAGCCTAATGTGAATTCTTCTTCTTCTTCTTCCTATTATTATTGTTATTATTATTATGTACTTGTAAATGTCATTTAGAATTAACAGAACAGAAAAAAAAGTCCCATTTTTGACTGAGTCACTGATTTTTCACAATTGACTGACTCATGGACAAAAAGACAGACCATCCCTTAGAGACCTATTTTTTTGAGGATTGTGTCTTTGTTTCGTTTATTGTCATTGACAACCACTTCTGGATTGCTGGTGAGATAGTGTTTAATGCATGATATAGGTATGAAATAAAGATGTTTTATGACATTAGCTATATAAAAATAAAAATAAAAACAGGATAAAATGCATCCTGGGAATGCTATGTATTTTCTGGGAGTGATGTTTAAAAAGGGACAGCCCTGGGACATGTGGCAGCCCTACCAGTTATCTAGCACTAGTGTAAACAGTACTGTTCTGGTAGGGCTAACCAGCTAGCTAACTACTACTATACTGAAAAACTACTATACTATACCACCCATTTAGAAAATGGGCCTCATATTAAAAACAATTTATCTAATAGTAGTCAAACCCATCAGCATAAACCAAAAAGGACAACTTTTTTTAAAAAATCACTAATTGTAGCTAGACTAGCTAATATGCTGTAATTTAGCAAGGTTTGTTAAATTAACACTGGGTCTGAAGGGATAACTTGTTCAAGACAAAGAGGATGTGGAATTGCGAAAAAAAAATACTTTTTAACAAAAGTAAATGGTCTTGTTTAATAAAAAATGGTAAAATAATAGTAAAAAGTTAAGCCAGAACTAGTGATTTGAAAACAAGACCAATTCTATCATTACAGTTTTAAAGTATGTGAAAGTCCCAATAGAATTATTTCATATGACCCCTGCATATTGCACCCCTTCACCAGTGCTTTCATTTTTCTTCTCAAGCATTTTTTTATAAAAGGAATTAAAAAAAGGAGTATAAAAGTTTTTTTTAATTGATTTTGCCATGATACTTAACTATTAGCCTTCCTGAATCTATACCCTCACTCACTCACTCATCGTCTTTACCGCTTTATCCTGTATTCAGGGTCGCGGGTACCTGGAGCCTATCCCAGGAGGCTTAGGGCATGAGGCAGGGTACACCCTAGACAGGGTGCCAATCCATTGCAGGGCACACACACATACACACACTCACACACCTATTCACACAGTATGGTCAATTTGGGAACGCCAATTAGCCTAACCTGCATATCTTTGGACTGTGGGAGGAAACCGGAGTACCCAGAGGAAACCCACCAAGCACAGAGAGAACGTGCTAATGGTGCTAACCATTACACCACCGTGCTGCCAATCTAACCCTGTGCTACAAAAAAATAAAAAATAAATTGATACCATTTTGTTTATCTTTACTGATGACTATTGCTGCTGTATGTGAAACCACAAAAGATAAAAGTTATCAAATAAGACATAGTGAGTGACTAAAACTATTTGTTGTGTCTTATTCATGAAAAAATTATTTACACCTATAATACACACTGATTGTAGCTATGTAAGTCTATGTTTTGCTTAAAGTTTCCCAGTATTTTGTGAAATTTTATAAATGTAGAAGCTGCCATGACATTAATAGACACTTCTGGTGCAGTGAGAGCTTAATACAGTAAGGGAATTTGAGGGTATTTCAATGATATAAAACAAACACACACACACACAAACACACACACAGTCCATTTAACAACACAAAAAGAAGGATAAGACTAGGATGATTGACAGCTGCGTAGGTGTTTTCAGCTCAGCTTGAAGGATGAGCTGATGCAGCACTCATGTTTTGTGTCACAATGAATAGCTATAATTAAACTATCATTAAATAAGTATATAGTTAACATTACTTGATTGTATTCATTAGGAAGGGCAGTGGTGTCTCAGGCACTTTGGGGCTCTGGATTACTGATTGGAGGGTGAGGGGTTCAACCCCTGCCACTGCCGGGTCACTACTGTTGTGTCCTTGAGCAAGACACTTAACCCTATGGGCAAAACGACCCTGGCCGGTCCCAACCTTATTTAGGAAATGTGATTGTTTAACCTGTTCTAGCTCTTGTGGCTCAAATGATATGATACTACCAGTCAAAAGTTTGGACACACCATCTAATTCCATGGTCTTTTTTATTTCTTTAAAAAATAAATTATATATATATACACACACACACAGTTAAAATTTGGTGTGAAAACTCTTAGCTTAAAACCAATCAGTTAGTGTTAGATTGTCAGCTGTTAGGTTTTACTGACCATGCTGGAAAATATGAATCTAATAATTAATTTTTTCAACAGGTATGTTATATAATATTTCACTTTTGTTACAGGCATGCAACTATTCTTTGGTAAAGTTATTTATTTTATTTATTTAAAGTTATGTTTGTAAATAATGGATAGTTTTGTACATAACATTACAGACATAATAAACAAATATACCCAAATTTGTACCATAGATAGATAAATATTTAACAACGTAAATTCCAAAAAAAAAATCCTGTTTTAACTTTTTTTCAACACTATTCTTTATGTTATGTAAATTATTTAATTTGTTGCATTTTTTATTTTTTTTGCCTAATGTTTCTTTTAAGTTAATAATACATTATAAGTGGCAAAGGTTTTCAAATACTGAAAATGGAGCTTATGAAAAAAAAAATCTGAATGTCAGCAGCAGACAGCCGCACTGAGTAAGAGTTTGTCCTGAGCATTAGCCTCAATGACAACCCTTCACCCATACCTTTATTATATATACACGCACAGTGAAAAGGTTACATTTAGATTGATCTTTTTGTCCTATTTCGCTGTGTGACTGATGCTCATCCACCGACTAAAAGAAGCTGCCTGATGGAGGATGCATATAGCTAACAAGCAGCAAGCAAGCAGGGGGAGCTGTGTGAAATATCGGTGCTTGGACAAAGGTTACTCCAATATAACTATCTGAGCACTGTGTTAGTGTTTGCATGTGTGTTTTATTATGGTTTCTTTACCTTAATTTAAAGAGGGTCATTTACTTTATAGGAAAAAAAAAAAAGAGACACATGTGTGTGGCAGTTAGACGGTTAGGCGAACACCTCTAACAAGAGAGCAACACAATGAATGTTCATACACCATATACGTATTGATATTCCATTATTAAGCCTTCATCGTTTTTCTGTAACAGCCATCATGCCTGTCAAGTTCAGGTCCATGATGACTTTATTACAAGGCCATAATAAACCCAGCGGTCGCCCCAGGGACGTATGTGAGGTATACAAATCAATACTTGACCTGCGACCATTCTTTGAAGTGATCGGCTTTCACAATGACTTGTGCCCATTCTTTTTGTAAATGCTGACAAAAAAAAAAAAAAGTGCAGCAAATGAGAAATAAGTTAATAAATAAATATGGTGAGAGTAGATATCTATTGTACAATCCGGTCTGAACTCTTTAAATGAAGAGAGAAGAGCTCCCAGCGCTACGAAACAATAGCTCTGTGGCTGTCAGTTCCCAGGCAGCCATTAGCAGGGACCTTTGGGGACGTAGTAAATCTCCTGGGTTGGCCTTTCTGTGCCCAGAGCAAATGGCTCATTAGAGATGACACTAATGCATGATCCTTATTAGCGTCCGCGTGCCTACCTGGCCATCCAGCCTGACCGCGTGACATCTGACCGCGCCACATCCTGCTGCATTAGAGGTAAATGATGAGGAAAAAGATGTGACCTTTCAAAGTGCAACAGATACCAAAGAACAAAAGAGGAGAGCGACGAGAGTGTCTGCGTGCAGCATTTACACGCATGGACCTCAATTATACTTGATTTGGCTTGAACATAGAGTCTGCCAAAAAAATCCGATTTATTTTTTCTAAAAGCTGACGTTTGAGTTTTGCCCTTACCTGTCACTTGTCTGACCTGCTGTGAGGTGACTATGAGTGTGTGTGCATGTGTGTGTGGGAGAGAGAGTTTGTGTGCATGCGCATGATTGCTCCGGTCAGAAAAATACACTTGGACAGGTGATGCGGGTGAATATTCCATTTGGTTGATACTGAATCCCCTTCCCAGCATGCAACTGCTGAAGGCCTTGTCAAGCCGGGGCCAGAGTGATGGAACGCTCGCACTATGGTGCACGCAGCCTTGGCTTTCACCCATGATCCAACTGGGGCCACTGGTCAACACAATGAAGTCCAGATGTGTGTCTGAATAGGCATTCTAACTTCGAGATGTTGCTTGTGATATACATTATTTACCAGCAATGATGTCTGTTACAGCAAACGCCTTTATTCCGAGATGCATTTTGAGAACACTTATTGCATGAGAAATATCAGACATTTTAACTAACTATATCTGATTTGTGCTTTAAATATTCATATCTGTATCAACATCTGGGTTTAAACTCAAAGTGGACATGTACTAAACCATTTTTTCCTTTTCTTTCCTTTCCTTTTCTTTTCTTTTCTTTTCCTTTCCACCACCATGTCCCCAGAAACACAGTGAAACACTAGAAAAAAATGTCATCATACTGTGTGAATTCTACCTCTGATGCTTTTTCAACCTCAGTAACATCACTCAAGCTTTTAATCGGTCTCAATTGAGTTATTAATTTTGCTGATCTTTTGCAAACATCTTGCACAGAAGTTCCACATTTGACCATCAGACTACACATGTAGAAATTTTCACTCAAAGCCACATGGAACTTCTAGACACTAGGGGTTTTGAACTCTCTGACCTCGTCCTCTCATCATCTCATCGAATATGGTGGTTGTATTTCCCAGGAGCTTCTCATCACTAAAAAAACTTCCTACTTCTATAGCAATTTTAGTCATGTCCAAATATTACACAGATTGGTGGATCATTGTCTTGTAAACCATGGGAAGTGTGTTTTGCCGTTTGCGTTAACTGCTTCATTTAATTGCTGTAAAGGCTGCCTAAACATTTACAGTGCAGTAGCCTGTGCTGGGTTTATTTACTTTGTTCATAAAGGGTCATTATTGTGGTTGATTACAAAAAAAGTGAATATGTCAATGTTAAATGAGATGTTTTTTTTTTCCCTTAACAATGCTTACTGGAAGAATTTCGAAATTTCAACCTCAAAATTAACTAGAAACGTCATGGAAAAATATTTTTTCACCACATTATGCGATGAAATATTCCTTTATTCATATGGGTTTTATACTGGTGTGGTTGCCTTGGATTTGAACTTTATCCTAGGAGCGTGCAAGCACACACACAAATGTCTAAAAGCAATTTATCCTAGCCAATTTACCAACTTGATCCCAGAAGAAAACCCACATGTTTTTAGGCCTACAAATCTGTATCCATAAGTAAACGACTTGTCAGTAAGACTAATCAGAAAAAAAAACTTCAGTTTGCTAGAGAGCATAAAGATTGGAGTTTGGAGAAATAGAAAAAGGTCATGTGGTGTGATACGTCCAGATTGAGCATACTCCAGAGCTAAGGGCGCGTCAGAGTAAGAAGGTAAGCCTATAAAGTCATGCACCTATTATGCATACTGGACACTGTACAATGTGTTATGATCTGTTGGTGCTCCAGTTGCTCAGGTCCAGGCGCAGCAACATTATGTGGCAATACAATTAAGTCCGTTGACGACCTGAATGTACTGAATGACCAGGGTATTAGTATTATGAAGTTTTATCTCTGATTGTATTCAAGAACTCAAATTGTAAATGCAGAAGGAGTCATTTTCACACATGAACAGGCCACAACATTCTGCACTGTAATCAAAGGCGCAAAAAATCTCAGAGTGTGACTTTTGTTTTCCTACCAAGTTTATATTTCTATTAAATTGTTTTAATTGTTCTTTTTGCAGCACTTATTAAAGCAACGTGTTACAAAAGCAATGCATTGTTATAATGTATCATTCTGTTAGCAACTATTAATAAAACTAGTAGTATAACATTACTTTTCAATATATTGATGCAGTAATATTAATATATAAACTTTTTAGTAATTAGTAACACAAATGTGGCTTACTTTTTATGTTAGCACTTTTGATTGTAACTGTATTTTGGCACTCTTCCCATAAATTATCATCTACTCTATTGTAAGTTGTTATGGTTTTTGTGTTTTCTGTTTTCACTTACTTTAGTATTTAGTGATTACTAAATACAAAAAGAAAGTCAATATTCATATGAATGATCCATGTAGACAGCGTTCTTTAAACTAATTACAAACTATAGGAGAAAAAATGTGACATGTAAGCTTCTCTGCTGACAAAGAAGACCTTTGCAAACAGTATGTGAAATTTAAAAAAGCATTTTGACACATTGCATCCTTGAGTAATTGAAAATCGAAAATTTTTACGTGCCTAAGGTACCTGTGTGAGTAAATGTTAATATGGTAACTGACAAAGTACAGTAAGTCCCCTACATACGAATGAGTTCCATTCCGAGAGCTTGTTCATAAGTTAAATTGTTCATAAGTCCAACAAACATTGTCAAGGTACTAGGATACTAACACAATTAGCTATACACAGTATAAAACTAACATGTTCCATGATCTTGTCCTTTAGAATCATGCAAATTGTTGAAAGAATGAGCAATGTCTGCAATCTTTTCACCATGCTCCGTTCTCTTAGTTATTTTCACTTTTGTCTCCATCGATATTGCTCAGCGCTTCTTAGCAGTGCCAGCTTCATCGAGCACTGGTTTACCAAGGTCTTTTTTAAGCTGCTGGTAATGGACCCCGTCCTTCCAAAAAGATCTTCTTTTAGTTTGTGCTGTGATGGTGGTCATGGAAAGCATTGTTTTATACATCACTCCAAAATCTCCTATATCTATGTTCAGAAAGCAAAAAAGTGAAAGTCAAGTTCATAACATTTCATTTACATTATTTTTATTAAACCATGCAGATGTACAGTCACCCTGGATGAGACCACGCCCACCAAAATAAAGGTGATCTGTCTAAAGTCATTTTTATCATCCTTTCCTGCTAGTACACCCCGCCCCCATCAACAGCATTCCTTTAATTTGTCCCTTGATATTATATTATGAGTAGAAACTGTAGAAACACTAAGATGAAAAGTTTTTAAAGATGTTAATGAAGTCTGTTTATGCTAAGTGTGAGGTATTAATCAGGAATATTTGATGTGGGCCTGCTACGGCAGATTGAGCCAGTGAGAGGCGTGTGTGTGACTGGGAGTGGGGGGTCTCGATGAGACACACGCCACGGCCTCATGGCAGCAGATGTAATCGTCAGAGTGATTTAGCCACAAAGAAGACAACACACTTCTCCCCTCATTAGAGCGCCATCCCTCAGGACAGATTAGAGATGCACACATAATAACTTTAGCAACTCACACTTCTGATATGGAAATTTCACATTATTTTAAATAAATAAATAAGTAAATAAATAAATAAATGTGTAAGAAAAAGCAAGGTGGATTTTCAGAGATAATTGGTAAAATGTGTTTAATTAATGAAAGACAACAATTTTTATAAATTTTAAGTTTAATCAAATAAATAAATTAACCAAATAAATAGTATTTTAACTAAACTTAAAAATATATATATAAATAATCTAAGCAACTATTCTTAGGATTTTTAATGGGAATAATATCAGGCGTACTAATATAAATGTAAAAACATAACACAAGTTAGAATTAATAAAAAAAATATACATTTAATTTAAAGAATAATGTATTTAAAAAATCTTATTTGGGTAATTGCTTTGAAGTGATCTAAAGAAATATTAAAGTAAAAATAAAAAACAAAAATGCTAAACTAATTAACCTGTTACTTGTTTCATTTATTTAGTCACTCGATCACTATAAGTTTTGAGTCATTATAAGTGCTAGGCAAATGGCATAAGCAATCCCTCATATCTTTATATTTTGCCAGACAGTCTTGTGTTTTAATGTAGTCTTGAGGAATAGTTCTCCAGGCTTCCTGAAGTGCATTTCAATGCTTGAATGAAATGATTCATGTTAAAAGAACAAGCAATGTTTGCCATCTTTACACCTCGCTCCATTCTCTATCTCTATCCATGTCTCTATCATTATTGCTTCCTGGCTTGGACTGGAATAGCTGGGAATGCATGCTTTCTCTCTTTTTATTTGCAATGTTTGTAAATATTTTGCCTAATTATTATTATTTTTTTTCATCTCTTTTAATGGTAATGTAAAAATGTGTAATATAGAAACAAGATGTATGGTACTGGTACACTGTCTGGCATGAAAAGTTTTGTGCTGTTAAAACAAGCTTGTAATTTTTTTTTTTCTTTAACGAGATCATATTTTCTTTTCCTCAGTGCTCAATATAATGCTAATAATGTTCTCGGCTATACTGTATTGGTCCAAATTCCTGTCTAGTCCACATTAGATTTAAGTTCCAGGAACTATAGTATTAGAGTCCCAGGATCCTTAAGCTGGGCCCTGAGAAAGTATGTCTTTTTATTTACAGTACAGGCAAGTGTTGTGAAATAGACTGAGATAGATACAAGCACAGGTTAAAAGTTTTGACAAAAGTAGGGAAAGTTCAAAACAGTTCCCAGAAACATATTGTAATCCAAAAGACTTCAGGTGACTTCTCAAGAGCAATATGGGGGCTAGGCAGCATCAAAAATACAAATATACACAGGCAAAAACAGAATATCAACAATAATAATGAATATAGCTGCAAAGCAATGATGATCCAGCCTGTGCATCACCGCCCGCGAGCATTACACAGCTTGTGTACTTTTTTTGTACTTTTATCTCTATAAAGTCCTGGATGCTGGAAAAAATCTTCACGCTATGATGTCACTTAATATGATGTCATCCAGGAAGTTTTTGGCATAAGTTTAAGGTATTGCCATTTCTGAACCGTTTGAGATATCAAAAATCCCTTCGCAATTTTGCATATGCAATGTCTTTAGATTACACTGGGTTAGTTGGGTGGCAATCATATAAAATCCATAGGAGGAGTATATCAAAGCCCACTGAGTGTGTTTTGCAAACAACCTAAAATAATAGGTATATAATATGTATCTAATAGGTAATAATAAAATAACTACCTGTTGATTAGAGACCATGGCATGCACAGCAAAAGCTGTTCAGCTCAACGAGATTGACATGTGTACCTGGTTTTGCATGTATACATAAAAGTGTGTATGGGCTATGCAGAAAAATCTTGTGTAAAGACCCCCTATCACACTTAGGGCCCAGCTGCTCAGGCATGAGATTCCAACCTGGGTGCTGACTTTCATGACTATTTGGGCATCTTGAGACCTTAAAAAATCCTTAGAAGAACAAGGGGCTGATGTCATAACACTGTCACCTCACTTGTCCAGAGCTGGGGCCCGAATCTCATCTCCAGTCTGTGTTTGTGGAGTTAGGATGAAAAAAAGAGGAAAAATATGAATAAATACAATTAAACATGTAATATAATAAGAACAAATACAATATACAAGTAAGGGCACTTGGCAAACCAGACCGAGTAGTGCAAATACAAACATACTGTATAGTGCAAATAAAGCTTTTAAGTATGATAAAGTGATAGAGAGCAGCCCTGTAACAGACAAGAGTCATATGAGGTAGACTAAGAGTAGTATATATAGATAACACATTGTAAATACTATCTTGTACTGTTTTCTGTAAATGTACAGTCACACTGAACGTGTAGCTCTTGTAGCTGTTTTTTCAGCTCCTCCACTTCATTAGAAAGTTCTTCTATTTTAGCACATGCCTGGTCTAATAATAAAGGCTCAGGAATGCTACAGTAAATCATGATCCATTGTTACATCGATGGATATAGGTTCGACAGATACCACTCACTGGACTGCGATGTTTTAACAGCGTAATCATTCCAGGCAAAAAGCACCAGTTACTAACTTTTTTTGTGCCTCTGGTGGTCTTGGTTTAATAATCTGATCACTGCTAAAATGTTTAAAATTGAACTTCGCAGAATATGTACACAGCGGAACTCAACAGTGTACGTTGTATTTCCTACGTAACGAGTCTGAACAAAAAAACACTGAATGGTTTGCTCAAAATAAGTTCATTAAATAAGACGCGTTTACCACAACTATATAGTGACTAACAGGCTTCTCTAGATAATTTTCTTTCAAGATATCTCAAAGGTTGTAAATGTTTTTTTCAATTGAGCAAGTGTTGGAGGTCATCACAACCTATGAGATAGCATTATATTTATCTTTTCGGGTTATTAGACGTAACCTTGAAGCGCTCCAGGTGTCTGATACCAAGAATAATCCTTGACATTCCTCACACTGAAAGATACCGTAGGACACAGCAGTGCTTCACGTTCCTGTCTTCACTGTTCCATCACACCTGATTCAGCTCATGATGTGCTTGATAATTACAGAAATTGCATCTTATCTGTCAACAGGTAAATTGCTAAGTGCTGGAGTTTTCCAGGAATAGAAAAGTCGTGAAAACTGATACAATACAGTACATGCCATAATAACTTGTAATAACATACTGTATGTTTCTTGTTCTGTACCTGTAATCGTGGTCAGTTGATATATTTTCCAAAATAACCAATTAAAGCTGATTTGTAACTGATATTCTCTATAGTAAATAAGTGCATAAGGTATACTGGCATGTTCCCTTGGCATTGCTTGCGTAGCAGCACATGGATGGGGATTTGGGTTTGGGACAAGTTCGCACCACGGCGGGGGACCATAGTGATCCGACTGGGTCGGTAATGATATCAGATGCCTCTCCTCAAAACAACAGGTGTCTTGGCAGAACTGTCCTTCACTTCCACGCTGGGCTCATGACATCAGCAGCCAGCACCGGTTAATTATAGACCAGCAAAGCTCGACCTCTACAATCCAAACTACAGTATCTTTAGGTTAGGACGTGCCACTACACAGGACTTAAACTTTAATTACATGGAAACAATAATAATAATAATAATAATAATAATAATAATAATAATAATAATAATAATAACAACAACAACAACAATAATAATAATAATAATAATAATATGTGCATGTACGTTAATTATTCTGTACACCTGTACATAAACAAAAAAAAAAAATCACTGTGAATAATAAATAGTGTCAAAACAACAGAGAGTAATAATTGTTATTTGCACTTACCTAGTGTCATTTATAGGCTTTTTTTCTCACCATGCTTGTCTTGTGCTAAATTTTACGTTAAAGATGTTCCATCAGGATGTTTGTGCTGTGTGAAGATGCTCTAGTCCCAGTTTTGCATCATTAATCTTTACAAGCAGATCATAACATTTTATGTCAACTTTAGAAGGATACACTAGTTGATATCAGACTTTTTTTTTATCAGTCTGGGTAAACAAACATAAACAGTATTAGACAGACGCCTGATATCAGCATCCATGATTCAGAAAAAAAATCATGTCCTGGTATTTCAGATTTCTACATTATTTACACACTTTGCTTCCGAACAACACCAACTGTTCAACTTCAGGGGTCTTGGCATGCTCCGCTCATGACACAAGATCTCACTGCTTCAGTGCTCCTCGCTCTTCAGTGGATCTTTCCTGCTTGATTCCAAGCAAGCAGTGCATTCATTTCTTACACAAATTGTTAAATATTTCTTCAGACAATATCTCAGATAATGCTTCTTTCCCCTGCTCACCTTGCAATCATTTACTATTATTTAAACAGGGCCTTGAAGCACTTAAAATCATCATCCTTTTCTGGTCACAAAGTTTTAATGCTTTTTATTTTTCGTTTTCTTGAAAAAGAAATACTGTAAATGTATATGTTTTATTTATTTTATTGCATTACCAGGTCTTTTAACTTCCTGCTTGCACTTTAGAAAGAGCCAATGTCAATCAAATTATGTAAGGAGATCAAACAAGGCCAGGAAGTGTATTAGTGTTTAATAGTAAAATAAACTGCAAAAAAATATAAAATGTTTTAAAACATTTTTAAAATAAGACAGCACATATTCTCACTTATGTTATAACAGCTGTAAATGGTCATTCCTTCAACAGCTTCTGTTTTTCTTTTAAAGGTAACCTAATAATATAAAACAGCTTTATATGTTAAAGAGAAACTTTTTTGTCTGGATGTTCAAATGTTCGTAATGTTGCAAGTTTACCTTTGACACCTGACATAAAGTGGAGATGCTAGAGACTTCTTTCTTAAATATTTTTATACATTAACCTTTGATTTTGGCGTTCAGAACATCTTATCTTTTATTACCCCTCTACAAAGAGGGGACAGAGAGCCGGTGCGGGTGGAAGTCCTCTAGCTGAAGATTTCTTATTTTTTTAAATGTGGAACTCAGCTGTTACGTAGTTATTGTCACATACCGCGCCCAGTCCTGACCTCACTTCAAGCCATTTCCACATGTTTTGGTCATTTAAGGAGATCCTGGGAGGCCAGCATTTCAGACGTGAAGCAGACAGTCTGATCATGGCTCTGGTGCTCTCCGAACTGTCAATAGTTTCCTTGATGGTATCCAAGCACTAGTGAAACACTGGGATGAGTGCATTAGTGTAGCAGGGGATTATATAGAGAAATAAAGGGAGTTTTTACTCAAGTTATCGTTTCTGGAAGGAGTCTCCAGTGTCAGTGCTTTGTACTTGTCAGTAGTTAAGGCCATAGGAAAGTTTTCAGGACGAGTAGAGAGGAGTCACACAGTATGACATGACATATGAGGAATAAAACACTTCAGGATGGGCTATAACAAAAGAGAAATATAAACCTCATGATAATAATATTCTGTTTTACATTGTTAATTAATTTCAAATAACAGCAAGTCACCCACTGTCAAGTAATATTTCCTAAATAGCCTAAAAGATTTCTGCCAAAGTCTGCATAAACAGTTCTAGTTGCATGTCTTTTCAGGAATGGGACAATTATACATTTCTGCATCATATACTGTACATGATATTTATAATACTGTAGACAATAATGTTGAAATATTTTATAACAAGAATTATATTTCTATTTTGCATAATACATACATTACATTAGTCATTCTAAATGTAAACAGTATATTAAAAATAGCTACTTATTTGAAATGGTATGCATACTGGTATATATATATATATATATATATATATATATATATATATATATATATATATATATATATATATATATATATGAAATAACATAACAGACTGTGCAGTTATACAAAAATAATGCATGATGGGTAGTGGTCAGTTAGAGGGGTGGGGGGTCTGTGGGGGGACGATTGTTGGGCTGATGGTGTCGTGTTGTGGTAAGACATGGACGCTCTCTCCTCTGAATAGTTTTTTCCACAGCTTGTCTATTTACTGAGAAACCTGAAAATATTAAATGTTTTTTCCTGAAGTGTTTCCTGATCTGGAAAGTGTTGACACCTGTGACTTCAAAATAAATGTCTGTGAGCAAAAACATGCCAATTTCTTCCAAAAAAAAGTTAAATTTAATATTGGGTTTAAATTACAAGGAACATATACTGTCTATGTAAATGATAACATACACAGGGCACATTTGTATAAACATAAAATTCACTGTCTCAGCCATAGTGTTACATGACAATAATAGACAATAATAGACATCAGATTCCTGCATTCAACCGCCCTGTTGTATAAGAAGTAGTGTATTATTTCTAGTCATTGATACACCATTATACAGTACATGACTGTATGTTGCAGTTATGCAGTTATGTTTAATGCATAATGAATACAAGATTCATGATGTGTTATTTAAGATGCCTTCAGTTCTTCATTTTACAGAATGAAAATCTGAACATCTGAACATACACTTGAAAAAAAAACGTCACTGAGGTTCGAAATATTACAGAGGGGGGAAAAAATCGACAAGCTTGAAAATTCTGTAAACTTGCTACTGCTACTCTGGGGTGTGTGTGTGTGTGTGTGTGTGTGTGTGTGTGTGTGTGTAGCAGTTGGATGACCATATGGATCTGTTGGTGGCGCCAGGAGAGCATGCCGTTTGGAAACCTGATCAGCATCTCCCTGGTGACAGCTGGGGTCTTTACACCATCAGAACATTTGTAGACTTCTAATTTGTCATAACCACCTCCTGTGGCAAAGAAATATGCTGTGGGATGAGGTAAGATTGCCTGGATAAAAATCCACAACAGAATGAGGAAGAGAGAGAGAGATAGAGAGAGAGAGAGCAAGTTAAAAGGAAGATAATATAATGCAAGAAAATATGAATTAAAGATACAAGAGGAGAAAATGGAATCATCATGCTTACTGTCAGTTACACACATATTATACAACCAGTAGAGATGCATCATCTTAGATACTGGTAATAGATATTGGTCTCGTTTACTCATATTCATAAAAATTGCTGGATAAGAACCTCGGATTTTAAGTGACACAAATTGTCAGTTTACATAGCACTTCCTGTACATCAAAACAAGGAGCTATAAAATCTTTCTACAATGCCACTAACCTGAAAAAACACCAGCATGTAAACAGCATGTTTAATAATAACAGTGTTTCATAATAATGGTGTATACAAAAGAGCAGCGAGATGGTTGCACATGAGCCTCAGGTCAACCATCGTCACACACTCTATTAAAGGTTGAGTATACTGTTTAAACATCCAGAACTTCTTAAATATTATATTAAAGCATGAGGAATTTATTGTTAGCAGCTCACAAGCAATCACCACCAACTACAAAAAAGGAGCTAAATGACACTCCTGAGTGATTAATTCATAAGAAACCTATTCATTTTTGAGGTGTCAAGTACTGTAGCAAAAAGCCTACATTGGTACTTCTTTTGATTCTTTTTCAAATGGTCTCAATATCCTGATATGTACTGTATTACAAGATATGAAAGTATGAAACGACCCTGTATGAGAATATAAGGTGTGACCGAAAGCCTTTTGATCTTCCTTCGTTACTGGACATCAAAGACTTTTGGAATTCAGAAGTACATCAAAGTGACCTTTCGATAAAGCAAACATCTAACAAAAAATAAATCCTTATCAATAAATGAATTATTTATACGAATTAAATGAAGATGCTCAACCACACTGACGTCAGGGGTGAATGTTGGCAAAAAAACGAACCAAACAAAGGGACTGATGATGTTCTTATGTAGTAAGCTAGTGTAGTAAATTCTCTTTCTCTCTCACTCTCTGTCTCTTATTGGCAGACATCAATATGTACTCCCTCAACAACCTAGCAGGACGCTTAGGGATACCACATCAATGAGTAAATATCAGTTTAATATTTCATGGATCTTAGTTTTCTCCTGGTATTTCTCTGGAACATGTTCCTGTATTTTTGGTTCCCTGAAGATCTTGTACACTCATTGCACAAACAGCCATTTTCCACTTGAAGGCTCTGCACTTTTTAGACTTCATATTTTTTCCTCCTTTGGGTATAAAACTCTGGTATTGTATACCATGACACAGGCTGCTGGTAGGTAATGTATTGTGAGGAGGATCTGAAATGTTTGACAGCAAATATGATAAATAACATTTGTGGACTTTTACTTTTTTACCCAGGTTGTCTTACAAAACGTTTAATTTGAAAACCACTATACATCCTTATTTTAGAAAACGTTCATGTTTTGAACAAAAGCCAATGTGTCTTTATAAGCCAATTGCATTACATTTTTGTTACATGATCACTGAATCAAATTTACCTCCTTTGCAACACAGCAGCTGTTATGGATGGTTTAAATGTGTTTAAAGGTTTTTGGGGAATATTGCAGCCAACAAAAGGATGTTAACGCTTTATTACTACCACTGCATTCATTCCAGCAATAATAAGTGACGGATATGCTTCACATAATACTGCAATATGTTCTGTGTAATAGGATGTTGTTCAAACCTTGTGTTGAATACTTAAGAAAGCTGATTTGCTGCGTCTACTTTCTGTTTGACTACAAACTCACAATCAATGCATCGTATATTTTTTAAATAAAACACAAAGAAGATATGATTGATTGATATTACAGTCATACTGGAACAACCACAAAAACAACTGCAGAGACTGTGTCAGGTGGCGTTACACTTTTTTGAAAAATAACACAAAATACACAATGATATAATCCAATAAATAAATAAATACATTTCTGTTTAACACTTTTGTCACTCAAAAACGCATGCACAAACTACTTTCCAATTAAACTAATTTAATTTGCAATATGTCTTGTTTCATCCTGCAAAATTTCATCTACCTTAAAAAACATACCGGACAAAATGATGTACAAAAGCATTTTTCATAAATAAACAAATAAACAAACACACAAACAAACAAATAAATAAATAAATAAATAAATAAATTGATAAATATGTTGATACGTATGTAAGTTCTGGTAATCTTTTTCATGTTGTTGTCGAAAATAAAATTAAATAAAATTATAAAACAGCACCATACCAAAAGGGTCAAATATTTGGGTGCATTAAGCAAAGAAAACAACCAAGAATATTTAAAAATTACTGGAAATATATTGAGAACAATTCAACATCTTATCAAATCCCTTATCCATAGTGCTGAACGGTCAACTTTGTAAAAGAAACAAGGTCAGAAAGAATTGATGAATGGAGATCACTTAAACACGGGGTAAAAAAAAAAAAAAAACACAGTAAAAACTATAGCTACATTTAATAGTGAATGTAAGATCATTACCATACAGACAATGTAATGAGAACTCACAGAATTGGGGCTAAACAGCTGTTCGGATGAGTCCAGACTGAACCTATTCCAGAGTGATGGGCGTGTCAGTGTAAGAAGGGACGCTCATGAAGTGATGCACCCATCATGCATAGTGTCTACTCTGGAGTAACCTCTGGAGACAGTGTTATGATCTGGGGTTACTTCAGTCGCTCAGGACTAGCAATGTTATGTGACAATAAAATAAAGTCAGATGATGACCTAAATGTACTGAATCACCAGGTCATCACATCTATGGAGTTGTTTTCCCTGATGACACGAGCATAATTCAGGACTCAAACTCGGAAAGGTTTCTGTAATCAAAGACAATGTGATTTTATTCAACCTGAAAGTGAGTGAAAGTTTTTTTTTTTTTTTTTGGCCAGGCAGTGTATATTGATCTGGTACACGTGTGAATATTGTTGTTTGTGGAATTAAAATTTTTGCAAAGATACAGTAAGGGTGCAGAGATTTTGCAATATATTGTAAGACAGATTGGTAAATTATGAATTGGTGTATTATGTAAAGTGCACGCAACTCAGTAAAAAGGGGGAAACAAAAAACATAAACATGAACCGTAGATGTGAGGTAAAAGAAAATAAAGAATATATGCTATTAATAGGCATATCAACTATAGAAATGTGTGTGTGTGTGTGTGTGTGTGATGGACACTGAAAGACTGAAACTTAAATAGCAGTGTTAAACAAGGCAAGACACAGGTGAGAGTGATTAGTGAGGCATGAGACTTACTGGGACTGTTAGATAGTGGAGTTCCTGCACCCTGTGGTGTTATGCTGACATGACTTTCTTCTTTTTACATATTTTAATGTGCAGATTATTTTTTTATTTCTTTTTAAAGAGGCAGTCAGAGTGTTCCTCACACAAAGGAATATGTATACACTACCTTCCTCAGTCCATGCTCCAGAGGGAAACGTAATGGCTTGACTGTTTTTTGCTGTTGTGTTGCAGTAATGCTCTGTAATGCTGATGGTCTCCTCGCAGCAGGAGCTCTCAATGCTCTCAGGTGGGCTTTCCTCAGGGATTTGCCTGAATTAAGTGGTGAACATGCTCTCCACATGTTCACACACCCCCGGCTTTCTTCATCCATTACCCCAGAGGCATGCTTCACTTTCTCTCACTTTTTTTGTCTCATATGCTATTTTTTTCTGCATTATTGTTCATGGTTCGAAGCAACTTGTAAAACGACAAGACAGAGAGTGAAACACTAAAACACAATACAAACTCTATTAAAATACCGATATTTGACTGAGATTATTATCAATAATAAAACTGATAATATAAAAATTTAAGTAACAAAATATTTGGATTTTCAAGGACACCTTCTATGATGATCAAATCTACAGTAAGCTTTTTTTTTTTTTTTTTTTTTTTTTCTAAAGGGGGTTGGACCCCTTTTTGTCCTTAAGACTGCCATAACACTTCATGGAATTCATGTATCAATGTGCTGGAACCATTTCTTCAAGATTTTGGTCCATGTTGACATGCGCATCACCCGTTCCACAACATCCCAGAGGTGTTCTATTGGATTGAGAGGAAATTTAAGTACAACTCATTATTATGTTCAAAAGAACAGTTGAGATGATTTTAGTTTTGTAACATGACATCCTGTGGTCATGAAGAAATGGACAAGGTAAGCAACAGTACTCAGGTAGGATGTGGCATTTAAACCATGCTGGTGGGTACTAAGGGGGCCAGTGCGTCTCGAAAAAAAAAAAAAAAAAAAAGATTTATATATATATATATATATATATATATATATATATATAAAAATCTTTTATATATATATATATATATATATATATATATATAATAAATGAAACTTTTTGACCTTATTTTACAATCTAAAATAAATAAGAAGGCTTGAGGTGTATGTATTATTGCCCACACTGTAAACACTACAAACATCTAATGCAACGTGTAGCTCAGTGGTTAAGGCATTGGACTATGGTTTGGAAGATCCCAGGTTTAAACCCCACAACCACCAAGTTGCCACTGTTGGGCCCTTGAGCAAGGCCCTTAACCCTCAACTGCCCAGATGTGTAATGAGATAAAAATCTAAGTCACTCTGGATAAGAGAGTCTGCCAAATGCTTAAATGCATTCAGACAATGATTTGACAATTAATTAGGAATAAATCACTATAACATTAACTTTAATAACATATCATAAGATGTTATGAACATATTCCTACAGCATTATACATGCATTCATGTGTAAAAGTGCCATCTCCTTATTCATAATCAAAATCATCCGATCATAGCGGGTCTAGGTATTAGGCAAATACAACCTCAGCCGAACAACCACTTTTTAAAATTGTGATTGACTTGTGGTTTGTTATTGCGAACCTCAGTCATGCTTCCGTGTTTGTTTTAGACAGAAGAGATTCCTCCTGGCGAATCTTCCAAGCAGCCCATACTTGTTCAGTCTTTTTCTAATTGTGCTGTCATGGACTTTAACATTTAACACGCTTAGTGAGGCCTATACACTCTTAACCCGGATTTTGTCTGAACCAAAAAATGTAAGCAGTCATTACGTATTCTTTATTGTTTTTTAAAAAAAAGTTGTCACTGCTAAAAAGTATTAGTTGTTTGCACTATTTAGACAAATAATTGACTACACTGATCAAGTTAAGAAGACATCACTCAGTATGTTACGTTTTTGAAAAGGGGGAGGGGCTTTTTAAAGCAGGTCGCTTGAGCAGAGAGCTGCAGCTGCCTCAAGAGAAGGGTTGACGAGCCAACGGTTAATTTTTGAAAACAACGTGAATCGGTGAGTTTATAAAGAGTATTATCTGCAGATATCTTTCTGAAAAAAAGTGCTAACCCAAAATATGGACCGATGTTGAACTCTAAAAAGATGACGAAGTGTTAATGTGCAGATAGACGCTTTTTTCCCCGTCGGTTTAGATATAGCGTTAACTTTTAATTCAGCCATTTTTGTCATTTCATATATTGTAACATTATCCGGAGTGTAAGTGTTTTGTATGCTCACAGTTTAGCTGCAACGTGTTTATTTCGTTAACTTTGTTATTTTTTTCTTCTGGTTCGCACTCATGCATGTAAAGTTAAGAGTCCATGCATGTAACTTACATGTGCTTTCCATGTGGTTAATGCTAGCGTGTGTATTTTTTGCTACTTTAAGTTTTGCATTAGTGATTTTTTATATAGCTGTTAACTTATCGAAAATTGGAATAATGTTGTGTTATTTTTACTAACCCTTTTAATGAAGAGTTGAAAAAGCAGTCATAACCAATTCATACATTAGTTTGCATGTGTCAGACTATTTGTTTAACATAATTAATAGCTATTTAATGACTAATGTCTTGAATGTGTTCTGTTAGGACTCTGCTGATGATCATGTGTTCCAAGACCTTGACCTTGGAATCCTTCTTGTTGAGCTCCATCCTCTCTGCATCTCAATCCAGCCTCATTTAAGATTGTCATCGAGGGAGAAGTTGTGATGGAAAGCATTAAAGACTTGCCAAAGGCTATCTAGTTTTAATGCATGTTTAGTCATTCAGAGGGATATGGCATATTGTTAAATACTATGTGTTCATGTTACTATAAGCAATTTGTACAGTTGTTGACTAGCAAACAAGAATTGCATGTCAAAAATGTTACTTGTCTTTTGTATGACAAGTTTATACATGGATAAATACACTGTACTGCCTGTTTTTATAAGCAATAAAAACATTAGAATGTGGTAAGTTTATTTCTTTAACTAGTATTTCTTAATTATAAGGCATTATGTAATATGACATGAATACTTAGAATTAATATTCAATAAGATTTTTAATATAAATTGTACACCAAAAAAAATAGTGTGAACTAATGGTTTTTAGTAAAGACTACTAATGCAAACCTGATTTGTCTACTGCACCCACTAACATTTTAATGTTTATAAAGCTTAACCCGTTTAGTTTTAGATTTGTAAAAACTAATCTTGATTAGTGCAACGGGTTTCCACGCAAATTTCTAGTAAAGTCAACTAATTCGGGTTAAGAGTGTAGGGTCTGAGATGTAGTTTTTGGGTCTTTTTTGTGTATTTCCCTGAACATTGCATGGTTTGAGCTTGGGGTGAATGTACTGTAGTTAATAACAGATATAATAACATAATAATAACCTAGGTAATATACAGTGAATAATACACTATACAATCTTCTAAGTTAATTTTTTCAATTAACATTATAATGTTAAAAAATGTCTTCAATTCAGATTTAAAATGAATTAAAATGATGTGTATACTGGTGTACAGTATAATGTTTTATGAAAGCAGTAAAAACTTGAAAACATATAATAATAGTTTAGTAGACAGTACTGTGGCATTCATAAAAAGTGTTATTTTAAAAACTGTTATCTTATAAATTTACCAACATGGAATTATAGTTTTGTGATTATAATTGTAATACTTTTTACTCTTTGATTCTGTGAATCTTGAAATTTATTTGAATTAATGTCTGTACTTCTAATGCAATAGGTCTACAGGGTGGTAACTGATCATTTATTATTAATTAAATCCAAATATTTATAGCCTTATAAGGAAGTTTACCCTGATTTCTTTACTTTGACAAGAAAATTAGTGTACACTTTTTATTACAATGAAAACGAAAGAAGTGAGAAAACAATCTTATTTTGTTTTAAAATCTCTCCTTGCTTGTGTTTTTTCATAATGATGGTCAACAACTGGTTAAAACTATTGTCGTGGTTTGTATCAGGAAAAAAAGAACGCTTCCTATTTGCAACCTGACACAAAATGCCAGAATTGAGTGAGCAAGAGAGGAGAGGAAAGGAGAAAAAAAAAGCAGGGGGAAAAAAAGCTTTTCTTAGCAATAACAGAGGGAACCTGGTCACACTGTAACTTAGATTTGTGATTGTGGAAAAGAAAAAGCAAAAGAAAGGAAGGGGGTGGGGTTGTGATGGATTTTAATCCATCCGTCGATAAAGGTCACTACGATAAAGGGTTTTATTTCTCAGCCGCACATCAAAGCGTAAATCCGCTGATTGGCTGGCTCTGAATGGCGAGTCAACAAGGCCGCGTCTGTGGGCCGCCTCTATGGCTCAGTGTGTGTGGAGAGGGCCCATAAAGCGTTGGTTTTCTACCGGGGGCCCCTGGATCAATGGGCTGCCTGACCTTTGCAGTGTGTACGGCTGCCTCTACCCGTGATGTCATGCCATCTATCCGTCCCCCCTTCCTCCTTTTAAGAGAGAGAGAGAGAGACAGAGAGAGAGAGAGAGAGAGAGAAAGAGAGAAATGGGGCACAGTCCCACACTGTCCTCCTACTGTGAGACAGAAAAGATGCCGACGAGCATCATCTACAAATGTAGCCACTCAAAAACGAAGGTAAACTGTCACAAACGCTCTGCAGAAAGCGAGAGAGCTAAGAAATGCTAACAAGGTTTTTTTGTCTTTGTGGTGCATTCGTAGGTATATTTGATCACATTAAGGTTTAAAATTAAATGACTCCGGCACAAGTTGTTAATCAAATAAGCTTGAGAGTCTGTCGGCATTCGGTGAGTTAATACATGGGATGAAGCGAACTTAGAAGGATAAAGAGAGGGAGCTTCTCATTGTTCAGGCATGAAAAGGTTTCTTTGTAGCGAGGAGGGCCGATGGCAGCTGGTAAGGTCCTCTCAGCTTTCGGAAGACAGAGCACTTTCTCAGAGTCACAGAATGCATTCGAATGGAAATCTAAAGAGGTAGGCGTGAACCATTTGTTTAGCCATGTTTGTGTTTGCTGTCAGCATGCCTGTCTGTGTTGTGCGGCTGGCCCTTTCGCCACACAAAGTAACCGTGTGTTTGTGTCTCCCCCTCTTTTCACCTCCAGACATAATCGAGGGGGATCCGGCAAGTGAAAAGGGGAAGCTCTGAGAGAGACAGTAGCCCGAGCCATCTTTGTGGCCCTCTTTTGTGATGGCGACAGATGTTGTAATTGCCAGCTGATGGATGGCCTGTGGAACAGGTCATTAGAGGCCTCCGTGGCTCCACCAAACTCCAGAGACTCAGGCTTGGATAGAGAGAGAAAGGGTTAATGGGAGAGTGGGAAAAGCCGAGCGAAGCCTGGGCATGGATAGATGGGGAAGGAGGTCAGACGCAGTCCCCATTCACTGGTAGAAGGGCTATTAATAACAGAATTGGCCACGCGTTCAGAGGGACACTGTCTGGGACTCTTGTTGGGTGGAGAAAACATGTATAGGACTGAAGAGGACGCAGGCTATGGCTAAATCCCAATTTAAACACACCCTCCCACTATTGTGTGGACGAATACTATAGTGTGTTAATCCCAGACAATTATTGGGCGACCACTATGGTGAAGAGAAATAGACTTTTTGTACGATGTATGGGGTTCTATAGGAAAATGAGTCGTATTATGCAATGCATGTCTGAGAATATGACAAATTAATTGCTATAATGCATTAAAAAAAAAAAAAAAAAGCTGGAACTTAAAACTTTGACAAACTGGATGTTTACAGTGACCAGACTGAAGAGCTTTAATAGCTATTGACTTACCATTAATCAAAAGATGAACACAAACATCTGCTCCAACTTCTGCAACTATTCACGCTCCTTTAGGCTTTGCACTCAGTTTCTGAAAGTAAGACAGTGAGTGAGAGAGAGAAAGAAATCGAGAGACGCCTTTTCTTCTGTGGTTCTTTCAAGGTCATTGCGGTTTGTGTCACCGCTACACAGAGTGTCACTCCAGCGCAAAGTGAATTGTCAGTTTGTTTGTACAAGCTGTGGGCTCGCGTAAGACATCTCTCTCCCCCTGAACGCTCCCCAGAGGTCAATTAGAACAGATGAGCTCCTCTCAGCACAAAGGGGACGGGTGGCCCTACAGCGGTCCTTGGAGCCACATAATTAACAGTTATAAAGTACTTTGGTTCGTTAATTGAATTAGTTAATCCCTTTGTCGGTGATCTTCAGCTAAAGGGGCTATTGTTGGAGTGCTCTCGGACTGTTGATGCGCTGAGGCTCCTCTTTGGCAGATGGTAATAGACGCTTCCGGTATGGTCTTTAAATAGAGAATGAAAGAAAGTGAATTGAGGGATTTTCCATCAAAGCCGGTATTTAGTGTAGGAACCCCAGTGTTGTCCTTCACTTCTCCTTTGCCTGCATGTCCTCAAGCTTTAAAAAGCCCCATCTTCGAAATGATGATAAGAACACACATCGCTATCTGAGGTCCTAACTGTGTCCTGACCACTTTGGCCCAGTTGGTGGAAGAAACACCCCTGGTTTCTCTCATTTCATTATTCTTATTGTACAAATTCTTCTTTTACAACTTCTTCTGTAGAAAAAGGATATAAAATCAGTTGTGTTTTTATATCTGTCTGGGCAACTGTAGCTCAGTGGTTAAGGCATTAGACTACTAATCAGGAGGTCCCAGGTTCAAACCCAAGCCCCACCAAGCTGCCACTGTCGGGCCCTAGAGCGAGGCCCTTAACCCTCAACAACATGTACTGTTTAATGAGATAAGATGTAAGTCGCTCTGGATAAGGGCATCTGCCAAATGCTGTAAATGAAAATGTGTTGTATACAGGGGCCTGTTGAGCCCAGGCTATGTTTCACAAAACCAGATTCTAAAATATGAAAGTTTGTAATTAGCTGTTGTCCTCAGTCCCATTGCAGACATTTCGGTCCCCTTTCAACAGCATTAAAGTGTTTAGCTCTCACCCGAGGAGGCCCGAGTCTGGCTTTAAAATGCTTAAAAATACTTTAGTGCCAAAATACACACACACACACACTGTGCTCAGTCATGCTGGGATTCCATCGATGATGGTCAAACATCTGACGCCCAGCCTTTTGCGGCCGTTATTTTGGAAGAGATGTTATCAGTCCTGTTTTAATTATCTTATACCACATGTGCCCTGTTATCATTCTGCTTCATGCCAGAGCTTCAGAGCTCATCTACTTAGATGTTACCATTGAGGCAAATACCGAAGATAAAGTTAACAGGCCATTTTTTTCCACTTTCCTTTGACCAGCTGGTTGATGGTTAATTTCAAGCATTTAGGGAGAGACAGAGAAAACACACCTGCTTCGCGATTGGATGGTAAGGTTTTTTTTTTTCTTTTTTAATTCTCTTTCTCACTTCGTCTTTCTTTTCACCAGAGTGGGTTAATTAGCAAGGGTAAATCGCACATGCTCACAGGCATACACCTGTTACTGTGCTCATGTTAATGCATGCTACAGCACGGATATGCTAAAAGGCCCCAAATTAGGCTTCACACAATTAAACCCACCTGTCTTAGCATTCAGATAGTGAGACACAGATCAAGGAGAGAGCTTTTATTCACTACTTTTAGCGGGTTATCTACACTTGCAAAGTGTGTACAGTAGCTGAATACATTTACAGTGCAAGAATCTAGGTAAGTTGCTAGATCATGTGCAAGAGGTTTTTACTCATTTCAGTATTACAGATCATGAGTTCTTGAAGCTTTTGCAGCCGGAAATTAAAAAGAAAAATCTTACCATATTCTCAGTGAATCTAACATTCTATATTGTTAAGCAGTTAAAAAGGCTAATATCTCAACCAGCGTAATAATAATATACTGTAATAACTTCAATCTGTCTAACCCTATTGAACATTTGACAACTACACGCTTCACAAACTAAAATAACTTTCAGAACAATGGCTTTGGACGATACAAACATAGGACACACCATAAGGTGTAGCAAAAGTAAACAACATCAAGACAAGTCAAATATCACTACGCTACAAAATAGCAATCTGTCTCCAACTGTTCTTCATTGTGCATTTCAGCAAAAAATAAAAAGTTTTATGCGATACTTCTGCCTGATTTTGAAGCAGCATATACGGGCGGATTTTCTGAAGCAGTGCAGGAAATCAGGGTCTTTCTTCTTCTCCCCACTGTGGGCAAAGACGACATCCAGCAGCCAACATGTCCCAAAATATAATTACACACAAATCAGACTGGCACGATCAGGGTGTGCTGAGATGATTGAAAGTCTGTGTTTCTCTGAGGTGGCAGAAGACCCCAGGCCTGGGTTGAAGCCCATCGCAGGGATCCAGAGACTGCAGAGAAACAGGAGAGGAGACGAAGGGAAAGTGAAAGCTGCTGTGGGGATTAACAGGCTGCAGGTTGAGGTGGCCCTGTGGTTGGAGGGTTTAAATTAGCCTGGAGATGACAATTCCCCATTAGGAGGGATTAGGAGCCTGCTGGAGGCTGCTGTGGTCCTGACATTAGCGCCGGCGGTGAGACTGGCAGGGGAATCCGTCACATTTAAGAGACGGGTGTTTAAGAGACCGCAACCAAGCGTGTGACCACCATTACATCCTCAAGCTCTGTTTTGATGATACTTTTTCGATTTCAGTATGCTGTTTTGGGACACTATTTGCTATTGATCCTGCTGCTACACTTTTCAATATAGTTTTACTGATGAATTTCAATTATGTCGTTTCTACAGACGATAATTTGCACTGGCTTCTGCCAGCCAGTACATTTACATCAATGCATCTAGTTAGCGTGTATCATCCTGCGTATTTCAACATCCCCTGCATGACTTAACTTTTAAAGTCACTAAGAAGCAACCGAGCAATTCTTAAAGAATGTATTGCATTTATATCGAATTAATAGAAGTCCTTAGATGAGTGGTCTTTAAATGACTTTAAGACTATCACACAGCTCCAGTCATCTTACTGTTTTGGACATTAACTGATTGCTGTTTTGTCCTCACTAATGGCTAACGTGGGCAACGAGCCCAGAAGCCCATGTTGCTCTTGTCTTTCTGCTCTGCTATGATGTGATTGTGTAACTTTAATAAAAGTTAATTCTCATTCTTTTTTTCTATCTATTTCAGCGGCACACAGAAGCCTACTGATTGTCATTAACTTCTCTCCCTGTAAGGCTAATTTAAAGAGACAAGGCCGAGCTGTGACAGAGGCCTGGCTTGAGTCGGTTCCCCATCGAGAGCCTCTCTCACGGGTACAGATCTGTAAAAATCCACCCGCCGTTTTTCTGGCAGAAGCCATGCCAGGTCCAAAAGGCATTCACCAAAACAAAACCCTGCAAGGCGGGGTTAGGGGTGTGAAAGGCATAATCCGATTAAAACAATCTCCTTACCCCCTTTTTTTTTTTTTTGACGCAGGACCATTTGCATGGTTATGAGCTAAGACCCGATAAGAGCAAGAAGGTGAAGTCAGGGGTTCTTTATGAGCTTTTTGGGCCAGTAGTTCTCCATGATGAAGCCTCCAGTGCCATCTCTCTGGCAGGTTCATTGTAAACGCATAGTCTTCAGCATGCTATCTCACTAACGGCAGCTTTAAAAGGCACCACCTGCTGGAAAAAAGGGGCCCAGGATCGGAGAAGGAGAGGAGTGGAGGATATCGTCAAGGAAACGGAGTGATGGCAGACTCCATGTCCTGGTGTGAGGGGGTATGGCGTGGTAGAGTCAGCTCAGTGTGTTCCCATCGCCCCTCTCAAAATCCCCAAAAAATCACATCCAGCACTCATTCATTCACGGGCGAGTCATACGCAATGAGCCAAGACTTTCGTCTTCTTCTTTATCCATTATTTTTGTTGTTGTGTTTTAATGCTAGCAGTTGGTGAGGGTGGGTAGGGGGGTGTTGGTATGTCTGTGTTGTGTCTCAGATGATGGAGCAGAGATGAGCGACAGGGGTTGATACTGTTTGGTATTTCTGTAAAGCTTTAGAGATGGAGAGAGAGAGAAAGAGAGAGAAAGAGAGAGAGGGAGAATCTTGCCTAAAGCAGTTGGTATGTTGGAGACAAATGAAGGCGACCAATGTGTGATTTATTTGAAAATTTGGTCCTGTTTCTCCATTCCTCTTCAGACACATACGCACACACACACACACACACACACACACACATACACACACACTATAGCCACGCCTGGCTCTCAAGCGGCAACAGGAAATCAAACAATTAGCAGGAGGGAAATAGTAGGTCCTGCTTTGCCCTCTGGCTCTTGTAAACACTGCTAGTGCGTTTGGAGATGTTTCTGATTTTACTTCAGTTTTTTTTTTATTCCTTTGCACCTCTTCAGCTCTAGAGTTGAACAAACAAACACATTTTTCTCCATATATTCTTTATGTGGAAGGGTACAAGATGTAAACAAGTTTACCCTTAAATGATTTACTGTACAAGTGAACTTTGTGTTTTAAAGAAATGACATGTAATATTGACATTAATAAATTAATATGCACATATATAAATCAAGCCAAATGCAAGAGAAATGTTTATAGTATGAATGAACATTAGGTTTATATCCCTAAATACCATACAGCCCTATCTGTTGAAAGACAAAAGCGCTTCTGTGGCATTTTAGATTCTTGTACTTGTTGGCAATATCTTTGTGAGAATATCGATTAGTTTTCACCACCAAAAGAAATGTAAAAAAAAAAAGAAAACGACTGACAGAAACAAACAGAAAGAAGGAACGAAAGAATTAGGCTAAATTAGAGATTTTGCATTACACTGCATTTTGAATTAATGAATGAAGGAAATTAAGAAATGGAATAATGAGATTATGGTAATGAAACTTTTTTATGTGATTATTTTATTCATAAGATTGCATTATACAGCTTTTACTGCTTTCAAAACAAAATATATAATATGCTAATTTAGATCAAATATTCTACTGTGAGCTGATATTTTCAGGAGCTTTCACCGTATATTTTTTTATTTAATATTTTATACACATTCATTTTTTTTAAATACTATATATATATATATATATATATATATATATATATATATAAATACAGGATTAAATAAAATAAAAAAACAAAAAAATACCTATGTATAAAAATAAACTAATATAAATATGTAACTAACAAGAATAATAATACAAGAATGCACAAACAAATGAATGAAACAAAATATACAACAATAACAAATTAATTAAAAATAAATAAATAAATAAATAAAGTTAACCTGGTCACTGTTTATTTGTGACTTATCACCCAGGGATTTTAGGGATTTTATTTTTATTTTTTATTTTAACGTCTGCATGTGAGTCTCTTGTCCGTGTTGTCTGGTTTCACACACCCACACACACACACACACACACACCACTTCTCTAAGTGAATTTCTGGACTGTGGGACCTCCTTCACAGCAAGAAGTGCATGGCTACATCAGCGAGAGAATCAGGCCTGCAACATTGCTCTCGGGACATTAGGCAGGGCCATCACACACACAAACACACGCACACACACACACATGCGCGCGCTCGCACGCACGCACACGCACTCACACTCGTGCGAGACGGAGCCCTGACAACATTTCTCACTTGGTAAAAAAAAAAAAGTTCGAAGTCCCTATTTTTTTCCTTCTCTCTCCTGCTTCACTAGTGGTGTACGCTCAGAGTGCTTGACTGCATTGTGTAATGAAGCATTAGAAACATGGCCTTGGTCAGACTACATTTTTCAAGCTGCATGATTCTTTCTTTTTCTGTTTTTTTTTCTTGCTTTTTAAAAGAATGTAAAGCTTTCTTTAAAGAAATTCAAGTTTTTCTCATGTAATATGGTGCATCATACAATTGTTTCATACAGTGCATACAGGAATACAACAACAACAACAACAACAATAATAATAATAATAATAATAATAATAATAATAATAATACGGATTGGGGTATACATTGAAGTTATTAAATGTATAAGTTTATAAATAAATATTGGTATAAATAAAAAAGGTTTTTAAAAAGGAAATTATGACAGGGTTCTGTTTTATATTTTGTTGACATTTATTATATCCATTTGTTTAATAGTTATTAGCAAATAATAGTTTGTTTTAGCTATTTTACATTTTGTGACTGTTTATTATTTAAAATTTAAATATGCAATAGTTTTTTTCCTATTTTAATTTTTTTTTACTGTTTAATATATCAACTTGTTAAATAAACAATATTTTATATTTTGTAACTGTTTATTATATGTCATTACTTAATGACCAAACAAACAAGCCAATCTAATGCACAAACTAATAAAGATGACCACATGACATATGAACATCAGCAGAACTGAATAATAGAAAAACTTTTTTTCCCTTTTTTTTTCTTCCATAAAGACAAAGAAAGGGCACTCCAGGATCATTGGCCCACTTAATGAGGCATTCTAAATAGAACATCTTTCCAAAATTAGATTTCCTGAATAAAATATCAATATTATCCCATAAAGGGGCAGAGATGGAGGTTATGGGACGTTATCGGTGTGCGGTAATATGATTCAGATCGGAGATAAACTCGGCTTTAAGTCTCAATTTGTGCAATGACAGAATATCGTCCCAATGCAGATGAAGGGATTTTCAGAGAAGGTATTAAGACCGAAAGGGGAAAAAATGAAAGGACGACTCATTGTCTAGTCGGAGTGAGAAAGAGAGTGAAAGCTTATTGAATCACGGATCAGGGCTGTGTGTGTGTGTGTGTGTGTGTGTGTGTGTGTGTGTGATACTTTATGCAGCATGTGAGGTCATTTTTGTGCAGTTGTAGCGAGATTGTCTGTATTAAATTCGGCAGGAAGTCATAAACTGCTAATACCTCCACTGTGTTATGTTCATGCAGTAATAGCTTCAATTGCTCTTTGATCTCTGCAAATGTCATTCCGGAGAACATAATCGGTCATAAAATTAGCGTTTCGTGATTGCACTCGGAGCGGTAGGAAATACCATAAAAATGCAGATTCAGATGAAAAAAAAAAAAAAAAACCAAGACCCTTGCATAAATTATGAAGAAGAGAAAAAAAAGAGCTGAGTTACCACCTTATTATACCCAAAAGACTTAGAGATGAGATAGCCTGCACAGTGAAATATATACTGTATTATAGATTGATTTTTTTTCTCCTAGAATAATCTTCTCCACACATATAATTATGCTTTGTTCTGTAGTAAAAACTATACAAAGACCCGAGTTTGCCTTTAGGTTTAAACTTGTATACATCACTGATATTATTTTGTGCTCTCTCTCTCTCTCTCTCTCTCTCTCTCTCTCTCTTTCTCTCTCTCTCTTTCTGTTAAATCAGGCAGTGGGGCAGTGATGCCCTGGCTCTCATTGTGATGCCCACTGGGCAGTGAGGGGCCTGGGCAGAGAGCAGGAGTGTCAGTTGTAGTAGAGTTGTGTTGAAGGTGTGTTGTTCTGTGTTCTACTGCCCTCCGATGGTGGCTTTGAAAGACTTTTAGATGAAGTGCACAGAGAAAGATAGATAGATAGAGAGAAAGAGAGAGAGAGAGAGAGAGAGAGAGAGAGAGAGAGAGAGAGAATTATCCATTGACTTCTTTCTTTTGTAAACACCCTCAAATGTATAATATTACTGAATTAGCTCCTCTGCTACTCTGGTAAGAATAGTTCTACACTTCTTGAATTTTTTAGGACACACACACACACACACACACACACACACACACACACACACACTTGTGCACATCCGGGAAAAAGTAAGACAAGGCCCAAATCTTTTTTGTTAAGACAAAAGGAAAAGCAATACAGTGCACGATACTATTCTACACATTGTTTGTCTTTGGTATCATCTGAATGCTTTTTAAACTAATTAAAATATATACATTTGTTTTTACGATTTTTTTAGAAATATATATATGTATATATATATATATATATATATATATATATATATATATATATAAGGCCCATTATTATTCTGTTATTATTATTTCTATAGCACTTATAACAATAATTACAAAGCAGCTTTAAAGAAATCCAGATGCACATTTATGACCCCAACAAACTACCCAGAGGTGATACTGTCAAGGAAAAGTGTTTAAGAAGGAACATTTTGCTTTGAAACGGATAATTACCTCTTCAAAGTGTTAAAATACAAATCACAGTAAAGTTGACCAGTAATCAAAGCAAACTGCGTTGAATTGAATCTTGGGATGAACACAAGACATGTTCTTATGATCTCACCTTAAGAAAGTAAAAAAAAAAAAAAAAAAATGAAAGAAAATCACTTAATTGATTCACGATTTTTATTATCCAAGGTTAAAATTTTTGTGCACTGTATATATTGAAAGTAACATCAAGGTGTGTATTAGAATTTTTTTTTTCCTTTTAAATAGTGAGATTACAAATCATCCTAGTAACGTTGACCAGTAAACAAAGCAAAGGAGTAAGAATCCTGGGAGTTTATGATCTCAGCAGCAGTTCCAAACTACTAGCCAAAATTACTATTATTTATTTATTTATTTATTTATTTATTTATTTATTTATTTATTGTTTGTTTGTTTGTTTGTTTGTTTGTTTGTTTGGTTGGTTTTGATTTGTTTGTTTGTTTTACTTGATCTTGTCCTTTTTTCCATATTTTCCAAAAAAAAAAAAAAAGAAATTTAACCATCTTATATGCAATCATTAATCCTTTCACTAATCTTGTTCTTCTCCTCTAATTATCATTAACAATCACATTTAGTTTAGCCAGTAAAACTAATCTATATTCTAATCCTGATTCATGAACTTGGCTAATTTCAGTTCAGTCAGGTCCACCATATTTTAATTAACCATGAGGAAATGCGTAAAAGAAAAAAAATCGACACACACACACACACACACACACACACAGAGTTGTCGCTGCTCTCCTCAGGTTGCCGCACTTCTGAAGTGGTAATTGAAATGACACAGAGACGGTGGGAGTCTTCTCTAACGCGTGGGCACCGTACCCAGCATGGAGACATGGAGACACGTCGCCTGTACCCAGGCATGACTGAGCGCAGAGAGAGCGACATGATCTGGAGGACACCATTACCCTGAAGCTATCCCCGACACACACACACACACACACACACACACACACGGTCCCTAACACTAGCATGAGTTTACAATCAATTAAGCTCCACACCACAGCCTTGCTGACTGCAGTGCTACAGCACGTCTAAGGGACTCCGATCAAGTCTCTAAAGCCTGTAACAGGGTTAAAGTTCCTCCAACGTCCTCATAACCTGTTAGCCATGAGGGGAAGACATATCGGTGCCTTAATTACAAACGTACAGGTCTTAAAAAAAAATCCAATTATGTTTGCATTCCTAATCACGGCTTATAATTACGCTAAATAAATAAATCAAGGTCGTGCCTTGCCATGGCAATGGGATCACCATGGTAATATCACTTTATTAATCACCATGATTACATCAAACTCAGGCAGGTACAGTTCAGCTCCGTCCTTCATTTGAATAATTAACACACTTTGTAACACCCCCCCTCCCCCCTCCCCCTTTCATTCTCTCTCCTTCTCTTGCTCCCTTTATCTATTTATTTTAATGCTGCTTTTAATTGCCAGTTTATTTATACGCCGAAGTTGCAGCCATGCATAATGTATTGCAGAGTTTCTACATGCGTTTATGAAATTGTCTCATCGAATTACAAATGTTAAGTTTATTTAGGATTAAATTTTAATGGCTCTTGCGATGGCGGTGATTGTTCCAGAAATTGATTTGGGTAATTGTGTCCCCAAGCTATTGCACGGCCCTGGAAGCCCAATTCTCCTGTAAGTGCCTGTCACAGAGCACAGAGAGAGAGAGAGAGAGAGAGAGAGGGAGACTTGGTGCTTCACAGAGCACTGCCACTGGCTTTTACATAAACTCTGAATAAATCCTTTTTTTTTTGCTATCATTTTAATTTGTTTTATTTTGTTTTATTTTATTTTATTATATTTTTATTTTGGCCTATTAAGTTATTAAATAAGTAGCAACTCATAAAAAAAACTGTGGGGTAAGTGAGACAACATCAGTGAGTGTTAATAATAGCATAAATAAAGCAGACAGACAAACAAACAAAAATAAACAAACAAGCAAAAATATCTTAGAATTTAAGTTACTGTAAGTTTTCAAATACTTTTATTTATTGATTATTACATTAATAAAATAAAATTGTAAAAATATATATTTTATTAAGTAAATACAAATTGTATTAGTACTATAGTAATTATTTCTTATTTTTCTGTATATTGCTTGTATTATTATTATTATTATTATTATTATTATTATTATTACTACTACTACTACTACAGTAGTAGTAGCGGTAGTAGTAGTGTGGTTAAAATTTTGTCTATTTCTTATTGTGTGTGTAATGTGAAGTTAACATGATTTAGCTTGTCACGATCAAAATTTTGATTTGTCTATTTTTTTAATTGTAGATAGATAGATAGATAGATAGATAGATAGATAGATAGATAGATAGATAGATAGATAGATAGATAGATAGATAGATTTTCAGGAAAAAAGCAGGCTAGTCAACTATCAACACTATGAATATTTTTATTATGTAATTAATCAGCTAATTTTGAAGGAAAATTTTTTATTTTTTATTTTTATTTCGAGCCATACCATGTGGTGCTTAATAAATGAAGTATAAAAAAAGGATATTTATTTATTCATTTATTTACATAATTACTCGAGGCACCTTCCTTTATTAATTTTCTTTTTTTCTTAAAATGTAATCCTTATTTGTTATCTTGTAGAAAAGCTCCATCCTGGTGTTTGGAGTTAAGTTATGATGAATGCTAGCACTCACAGGCAGCCTAATATATTGAGAAAAATAATGTAATTAATAAAAAAAAGATACACTACATTAAAGCATGATGATGAAGACGTATTCGGGCTGTGAACTGTACACTAAGGAGACAGGAAACATTCACATATTTTGGAAACTGCAATCATACTGAATCTGAAATAGAGAGACTTTCCATTTGTAACAGGAGACAACTTTATGTTAAATGCCAAATACATATAGAATTAAAAGGACAGAGTTACAAACAGGGATGTGTGTCACTTGTGTGCATGTGTGTAAGTGGAGAGAGAGAGAGAGAGAGAGAGAGAGAGAGAGGGGTGAGAGTGAGGCCAGAGGAGCCGTGCCCGCCTGGGGAGATTGGCATGTGGCCGAGGCCACACTGACCGCGCAGGGTCAGAGTTATGAAGTGGGGGCGACAGTCTACAGCACACACACACACACACACACACACACACACACACACACACACACACACCAACTGCAACTTCTTGCTGTCAAATGCTCATAATTCTTACTCCTCTTACCTCCTACAGTTCATACAACAAAGGTTCTCGTGCATGTACCCAACTCCCAAAGTGCTCCAATGGTTTACTAAATGAAAATTTAATTATCTCTCTGGATTACTTATAATCATCCAATTCTAGGATATTTTCACCATTTAGAATATTTTTTTCATATTTTATTAACAAATAAATTGTTCAATATAGTACATAGTATATATACATATACAGTATACATATATAGTACAATATATATATATATATTTTTTTTTTTAGCTTCTTCTATAAATATCAAAATCCCGAATCAGTTTTTCTCAGGCATATCACAGAGCTGAAATCATCACCCCTCCTCCCAAGCATATCCTCTGTACACCAAATATCAATTAAGCTCCAACACTGGCTGAGAAGCTGATGGTAAAGTTGACAGCGAGGCCATGTAGCCCCCCTTCAGTAACGGCGATTCGTGAGTGCTGGGAGCTCCCCTCCTTTTCTCAGAGAAATTCCCAGCTCTCCCTGCAGGTAGCCCGCCCCGGCCGAGCCAGAGGACATGTGTTTTCCACCCCCAGTCGGGTCAGTGCCGGGTTGATCCTTCAGAGGCCGTGATATATATCAGATATTTACATTTTTGAGTTATTGTGTATGTCGTCTGTTCGACTTTTTTACTTATTTCTCAATTATTCATATCTGTTAGCTTCTATAGAGTCTAGATATCTAGATTAGGATTGAAGTACACAGTGAACACCGATGGTGCGGATATTGACTAACCATAATATTGACTAACTTTAATTTTGAAAGTGACACTTAAGAAGTTAATGAATCAGTCAGTTAATAGGTTTATAAGAATGATAGGCAATGTCCAACCTCATGTGACCTGTTTTTAGAAATGTGTAATAAAAAAAGTAATAAATGTAGGTTTTAATTATTAAATTAGAGACCTGACTTTGTCTTGGCTATTGATTCAACTATTTAATGCATCATAATGAAGCATAAATTTTATCTCATCATTATTTTATTTAGGAAGTACACTGAAATGCAGCGTAAATGTGTGGAGAGACTGAGGAATGTGGATCTGAACCCACTAATGGCTCCTGGAGGTTAAAAAATAGCTTTTTCTTTTTTTTTAAATGTTGTGATATTTTCTGACCTCAGCCATAGTAAACTTTGAAAAAATCATACTTTACATTAGTAATCCCTTGACTTGCATTACTCACTGCATTTGTTAACATTAAAAAGCTATGAAATACATGATTAATGCATTACTATTTATAAACAATCTTAACAGATCAACAAAGTAAGTAAGCAGTTGTATTTTTATGACATTTATATAAAAGTTAGGTTTTTAAAAATACATAAATAAGCAAAAAAATAAAAATAAAAAATTCATTGCAGCATCATCCTAAATGTTGATAATGACTGATGTCTCCAGATCCTGTTCTCATCTGATCATCCTGAGTTCTCAATGACACAGATAACATCTGAAAAACGTGTTCGTAAAAGTGTTGATCATCAATATTTTTGTACATTGAAGTGTTACAGTACATGAGTTTTAACATTTTGACAATTTTCTTTATCATGGTGTATAATCATGCCACCATCTGTGTCTATCAATGCTGTCTGTGTGTCTGAGCTTCTCTGGATCTCCACACTTGATAGATTAGATTCTGAGCAGTTGAGAAGACTGCTGGCATGCCAGACGCCTGCTTTCTGTTGCCTTTGCAACTCAATCAGTGACAGACGCCATCTTAGTCTCAGGACATGTATGTTATGTATTTTGCCCTCGTTCTTTCCTACTCCCTGTGTTTGAACTTTGACCACAGAGTTATGAATATTGGCTTTGAAGCGAGAGGAGAATGTGAGGGGCGACCATCAGACATATGATATTCCTGTTTGAGAGCAGCTTCATGTTTTTAATCAGAGTGAGGGAAATCGCTTTCCACATGACCCTTTTAAAGTTTTTTTTTCATCAGACAGAAAATAACATTGTATTAAAGACATTAAAGGCTAAAGAGTAACAGTGTAAGTTATTTTAACTCATGTTATCTTGCACACAAACTTAGTTATGTTTTAGTTGAGGGGCGGTAATCTAATTGACACAACATTTATTTAAGTCTTAGAGCTTATTATAGTTATTATTATAACACCTCCACTGAGTTTCCTGAAAGGATCATAATGGCAGATCATGATATCAGTATTGTCTGATTATTGAAGAATTGTATTGAAGAACAGTATTGTCAAGTGCATTTGCAAAATCCGTCCCATAATGAAACTGGCTCTCATGAAGGCCATCCCAGGAGACCAAAACCTACCTCTGCCACAGACGAGAAGTTCATTTAGAGTTATCAGCCTGAAAAATGACCAATTAACAGCACCTCAGATTAGAGGCGTTATGAAGTCTTTACAGAGCAGAAGTAGCAGAAACATCTCACCATTAACTGTTTAAAGGAGATTAATGCATTTTTGGACGCCTTCAGCATTCCTTTACAATGTAGAAAGAAATAAAAATCAGGAACCATCATGGAGTTAGAAAGTGATCTCAAACTTTTGTACGGTCACCAATCAATCACCCACCAAACACACAACAAGAAATATACTGTATGCAACCAACCAAACACACAAACAAACGTCCAACCAATCATTTAAACACACGATTAAACATACATCCAACCCACCAGCCAAACACAAAATCAATCATACATACAATCAAACACACAAACAAAATACATCCAACCAAACAACAACCAAAAAATCAAGCACACATCCAACCAACCACACAATCAAACATATATCCAGTCAAACACACAACCAAATAAACACAATCAAAATACATTCAACCAATCAAACAAACACAAAATCAAGCATCCATTCATTCAACCAACCAAACATACAGCCAATCAATTAAGCAACAAACTAACTAACCAATCAAATAATACATTACTACTACCAATACCAATACTACTACTTTTAATAACAATAATAATAATAATAATAATAATAATAATAATAATAATAACAATTATCATCATAATTTATGCACTTAAATTTAAACATTAGTATACGGTAAACCTACTGTACAAGTGCCCCTTTTTAAAACATGTTTTGTCTTAACCCACAGTGTCTGCAGAAAAAGAGACAGCTAAAGTTAAGTAGACAGACAGACAGACAGACAGAAACAAGGGCATTACACGGTACAAAGTGCTAATGCCTCCGCCTCATTGTTCTACCAAACAATAGATTTTTTACAAGATATCTGTATCTGAAGACCTAGGATGTGTTACATTTTCTTTCTTTTTTTCTTTTCACACACACACACACACACCCACACACACACACACACACACACACACAGACACAGTGAAAGCCTCTTGCATGACAGTGCCTCTTTAGTGTTTGGAAGGCGCAGCAACACGCTGAGTACGGCTCTCAGTGGGGGGCGCCACCGGGGGATCGTTCTCTCAGCCCATCTCGCTGCTTGGAGCTGAAAGACCGAGACGGGATATTGAGGAGGAAAAGCTGTGTCTCCCCCCTGAAAAAGAAAGAGAGTCGCCCTGTCCAATTTCAACTCATTACCACCAGAGGAATAAATAGGAAAAGATGGTGTGCGAGGACAAACTAATGGATCTGAGTAGACCCCCAAAATGACACGTATACCAAAGATGCCCCAAATCAGAAGGTATTTGGGCATATTCTGGGGACCTCGTGAAATATGAGATAATGATAAGACGAAGGGAAGGGAGCGAGAAAGAAAAAGAAAAAGGAAAAGCGGCATCAAGGACTCTCAAATCCCTCAGTGGGAAAAGTGTCATTCTAATCTTAATAGCAGGTGTCTGATTGGACAGGAGCACTCGTGAGTTTGATTACGGAACAGAGTCATCCAGCCTTTCCCCTATGCCACCCTCATCTTCATCCTGCTCCTCTTCTGGTCTGCTGACCAGATGGAGGATTCATGATAAGGCCTGACTTATTGCAGCAACTTGAACAAGAAACTTTAGGAGACTGGATGTAACACGATGGATTTAGAATGAATGCAAATGACTTCATCCCCACTGGACTGGAGCGTAAATGACATCAAATTGAAATAGAAGGCGATGACACCTGTAGTGTGTACTATAGGAAGAGAGAGAGAGAGAGAGAGAGAGAGAGAGAACATGAGAATGAAAGAAGAGTGAGGCCTGGGCTTGGTCCATCACAGCAGTGCTCTGTGAATCGGTGGTTCCAAAGGGAGAGAGACATTACACTGAGCTGAGTTTCCTCAGACCTCCACATGACCTTTTGTCTTCTCACTCATACTCACTCAGGGATGCTGTTGCCCCAGTAGCAGATCAGAACAAAAACAAACCAAAAAAAAAAAAAAAATCCCCAAACGAAACTTTTGTTTACATGGTTTGAGGTTTTGGGAAAAATAAATAAATAAATAAATAAATAAACAGCGTTCTGACCTTCAAGTAGAGTCTTGTGAAAGGCCTTCATTAAGCCACGAGTGCTTACGGATTGCAGCTCCGGCCGGCGAGGTCTGGGTTCGCCTCAGCTGGGGTGCGCGCACACGAACTAATTTAGCCAATTAGACAAGGGCATGATTAAAGGTGGCCAGATTGAGGGAGAGCTGTACTTGGCCTTTGGCCAGGACACTGGGGTTAGCACCCCTGCTCCCAAACTCAAAATGCTGTGAGGTTCTCTAATGACCATCAGGCTCAGGAGCACTAATCAGCCCTGAGAGAGAAGGAGGGAGAAGAAAGAAAAAGAGTAAGAAAGAGAGAAAGAAAGAAGCTTTTGTTTAAAGTCAATTAGTTATTAAGCCGTCATGTTCTGTATTTATTGTATTAATTAGTTTATACTTGGACATGTTGATTCACATCTAATTAATGGCTAGCAGAAATCAAATGTTCCAAATGTTATACGCAAAAGTACTAAATATGTGTTACATGTGTTTCGCAAAAAATCACATTAAGTATAAATATTTTAGTAAAATTAAAAAAATTTAATGTTTTCATTTAATATAATATAATATAATATAATATAATATAATATAATATAATATAGTTATGTTATATGTTATGTTATATGTTATATGTTATGTTATATGTTATGTTATGTTATGTTATGTTATGTTATGTTATGTTATGTTATGTTATGTTATATGTTATGTTATGTTATGTTATGTTATATGTTATGTTATATGTTATGTTATGTTATGTTATGTTATGTTATGTTATGTTATGTTATGTTATGTTATGTTATGTTATATGTTATGTTATATGTTATGGTGGATCCAGAGCCTTTCCCTGTCCCTGGCTCCCCATGCAGAAGCAGGGATCCTTACGCACACACACACACACACACACACACACACACACACACACACACACACACACACACACACACACAGGTTATTCAGTCAATCCATAGACGGGCATTGTTGATAGGAAGAAACCTGAGAACCCAAAGGAAACCCTTATGGACATGGAGACCATGTGAAAAAAAATATCAGAACCAGGAACTAATTAAAATGTGTATATATGTTTATATGTATATTTACCCTTAAGGCTTAGTCCATGTTTGTGAAATGAGGAATGTACATAAGGTGGAGGCCAATAGATGTTATAATTAAAAGTCTCATAAGACCTGCTGTTGAACATGTTTCATTCCATTGTATTAATATATATAAAATAAAGGAGCTGATTTTTTTTTCTTTAATATATCACTAACATTGTGTAATTAATAAGTATTAAAATGGTTAAAGAAAAAGTTCCAATAATCAATCACCTTGACTATGAAAGGTCAATTTCAAGTAATAAAGAAGGAGAAGGAGGTCCAAGAATAACTATAAATGTGCATCTTTACAGTGATAAAAGAGACAAATACTTGATTCGGATCCATCTTGTGTATTTACTAGATTACATTTGTTAAACAAATAGCATTTGTTTTGAAATCTGAAGAAATGTGATGAGATATTACGGATTATAAAAAAACATACATAAGAAACACCAGGAAGTCTGTTTTCCTTTTTTTTTTTCAAGGAAAATAAATTACTGTTGTATGTCGTCCAGTAATTGATGTCACACTTTGATGTGAAGACATGGAGATATTGTGATTTGAAGAGATATTGAGATTTTAAGTTTGAGACCCATTGCTATAATGATTTTTTTCCCCCCATAGACATTCTCTAGCTGAGATGGTGCTTGGTGGTGGAGTGAACATGTGATTGTCCGACAACAACGGTTCACCGTGAGGCTGAACTCAATAGATTTCCTCTCCATGTCTGAGTCTCGCTCTATTCAGAATTGATTGTTCTCAGCTTCCTCGGTGGAGGACACAATTACCTTTTCTCCCGTTCTGGAGTGTCAGTCAGTTCTCATGAATAATGAAAGCCTGACATTCTGTTACCGTTACCTGCCGCTTGTAACCAGTCAAACCGTAAAAGGTGTTTATCTGCGCTCCTTGCCATTTCAAATGTTAAATATTAAGAATTAATGTGCATGATTAAGATACTTTAAAACCTGGCAAATGGTATATTTAAATATTAAGTCACATGTAATTAAGGAGACAGAAATTTTCATTCCTGTAGTTAGAGGCAATTATAACAATTTCCATCAAGGGATTTCTCAGCTTGACTTTTTTTCTTTTTTTTTTCCCATTCCGAGGCTATGATGATTAACATTACAGCTAATTGAAGTCATTTCCTTAGGCTCGGGGTACTTCTCTCTGTCTTTGTCCTAGAGGGAGTCCTAACACTCCAAAGCCTCTGTGCTGAATTTCAATGAAAGATTTTAGGCATGTACCCTGCCACACACTCACACAGGCCTCATTTTATTGTCTGTTGGAGTGTTTCCACCCGTTGGTTTGAGAGGTCAGGCTTCCGTCTGGAGCGATCGGCTGATGGCTGTGACCCAGCGGGTGGACAGTGAACCACAAGCCACCATCCCTTTTCCTGAAGCTAAAACTGAGCTAAAACCACTTCAGCGTCTCTGCTGAAAATGTGAATTTATCTGCGCTCATTTCCTCCTCATGATGACCACTCGCCGCTCAGCCTGTAGTCTCAATTACGTTGTGGGATGATATAAAAAATTTATGGTACAATAATTGCAGAATGTCATGATTTTTAGAACATCACTGTATTTTTTTTTTTTTACAAATGACAATATTATAAGCAAATGCAGCATAAGTGAAGATCATTATCATCATAATTATATGCATTTTTTAAAACTCTTGTGCCATATTCTGCACTAAAAACATCAATTATTACATCATTTTTGATCCTCCTAAATCATAACATGAACAATCTGAATATGTTAAATTTGACAGATTTTATTATTTTTTTTATATTGCAACAGTACTGAGTTCTTTATTCTGATTGGTCAGAAGATTCCCAGTAACAGTAACCCTGGCAATCTAATTTAAATCTCAGGTTGTATTCATGTACTTATTCTAATGAGGGCAGGGTAGGACACACAGAAAACAAATGAATAAATAAATAAATAAATAAATAAATAAATAAATAAATAAATAAATAAATAAATAAATAAAAATTGTATATTTGGTTAAAAGTAAAGTGTCTATAAGGAGGAAAAAAGTGAGGGGCTTGTCAGGGAATTGATATTTAGCATTTGATTGGTGGACATTCCACAACTTTACACCCAAATACAAATTAGATAGAAAACACAATGCTATTTTTTAATGAAAGCAAATTGTAAGCCCTGATGAACCAGTATGCTATAAGGGCAATAAAACACTTTGGGTTGGGTTATTGTAGAAAAGTGACTTTAGAATGGTAATGTTGATTATTTTCCTTAAAAAACACCACATTTCAACCCTTAATCTAGTGAAGAACCACATTTGGTAGCTTTTGAGTCCCAGTACCAGTACCTCGGGATTTAAATAAATGAGCTATAAATTTCTGTGTTATATTTGTTTTACTGTAAACACACATGGGTGAGGAACCATTTATGGTAACTTCACACTTCACTGTTCTTGATTTGAACTTTAAAATGACAATGATTAAAAAAAAAAAAAAAAAATACATATATATATATATATATATATATATATAATCTAGTAAAGTCTAAACATTTTTAAAGTTTGAATTTCTAAGTATTTTAATGAGTCCCTTATAATGGGTTAAATCATTATGTGTTTGTTGGTGAGTTATAATTAAAGCAGGAGACAGGCTAAGTATTTAAAGTTAAGGAATTTGTCTGAGAAACCCTTACTGGTTCTCTGGCATTACAGGAATGTGAATGAACACCCTTCACACCACCCGAACCTTTAGGCTGATATATCTCAGGCTGCCTTTGTTTTTCATCATGTAAACAAATAAATTAGTTTGTTACTATATTACATAATGTGGGTAAAATAAAATTAAATATACTTTTTACAATGTATTGGCAATTATTAGATCATTTTTTGCAGATAATGTGTTATAATTGAATTTTAAACTTTTGGTTTAAACTATTACCTATGTAAAGTATTGTTTACATAGGTGATTACTATTTTAAATTGGTGATTTTACATAAATTATGTAGCTCATACATTTTGCCTTATATTACAAATGAAATTATTACTTTACGACAGAAGGGTGATTATTTATTGCGTAAGTAATCACAATTACATTATAATGGTAATTACATTATTATTCCCAAAGCAATTGCTACTTGACATAGGTAATTATATTATTACCTTCTTCATTTTAATGTTGCATAAATCATTACAGAATTCTGTTATAATAGGAATGAAAATTGATTTTTTACCTTTACTACATCACAGTTATTTAATATTTTGCCTTACATTATGCAATCACATCACTTTACAATTGTTACTTTATACAGTGCAAGTAATTACCACTGTTAAATAAGTAATCAGTAAATCACACTGACAATTATTACTTTACTATCTCTACAAATTTCAATGTAATAACTATAACTTTAAGGTAATAGTTACTTTTCGTAGTGATAATAAAGTATAACTATACTTTATATATATATATATATATATATATATATATATATATATATATATATATATATATATATATATATATATAGTTATTATATGTATAAATAAATGTATAACTATAATTATTATATTTATACATTTAGAATTATACATTATACATTATAATATAAAGTAACTACTACGTTATTACTTTAACATAAGAAAATAAATATTCCATAATATTTAAATAGTAAACTATTCCATGATAATTTTATAACATTACATTAATATACTGTAGTAATTACTAAATACCACTACATTAGTATCTATCTATCTATCTATCTATCTATCTATCTATCTATCTATCTATCTATCTATCTAACTATCTATCTATCTATCTATCTATCTATCTATAGACAACAGGCAATGTAATTATTATATACAATTACAGTGCCACAGTGGTAAAGGAATCATTACCATTAACATTACAGTTATAAGTCACAGGAGTTCTTATGTACTTTAGGCTGCACCCTGTGTCAGAAATGGTGTGTATTTACCACACACCTACCCATGCTGTGGACTTCTAGCAGGCTACAGACAAAACCAAAAAGAAGAGAGTAAGAGAGAGATGTTGGTGCCGAAAGTTAAATTCTGTGATCCGAAAGCCAGCACCAAAGTTGGTAAAAGCTCTAATGATGGTTATGAATTATCAGAATAGCTAAGTATTGCAGTGTTAACAGGGAAGTGGTGAGTATAAGGGGCTAAAGTATAGCCAAGTCAAGTATCAGTGACGCTGCCACTCACACTGATATACCGCCTCTCCCTACTGGGGCAAGCATTCTGGTTAGAAAGTGTAGCATACTGAGCAGCAAGTCTATTAAAGTTATGCATGATGTTTTCACAAGGCATGCTGCGTGATAGGCTGCATATGTGTGGATGGAGTGTATCTGGAGAAACCTAAAATGAATAAATAAATAAATAAATAAATAAATACATACATACATACATACATACATACATACATACATACATACATACATACATAAACAATAAATAAATAAATTCAAGAGTTCATTGGTAGGAAAGAAAAAACTTCTTATTTCCAAAAAGAAAAAGAAAATTATGCTAGTAAAATCGACAACATCTGGTTAAGAGAATAAATATCAAGATTAAGCTGTGTGTGTGTGCGTGTGTGTGTGTGTGTGTGCTTCACACAAGTAACAAACCACAAAAAAGAAGACATTTTTAAATATCTTGGGGGGTGGAAAGGGAATAAATAAAAAAAAGGATTAATAAATACATTTTACACTGTATAGATAGATAGATAGATAGATAGATAGATAGATAGATAGATAGATAGATAGATAGATAGATAGATAGATAGATAGAAAAAGAGACAAAGAGAGAGATACTGTATGCAATAATCTTCCCATCTGGCTAAAAGACTAAAACCACAAATTCTACATCTGTGTATACACTTAAAATTAATGTGTGTCATCTTAAAATAAAATGTCAAATAAAACCATAAGAACCTCATTCTGGGGGAAAAGAAACACACCAGGACAAATCCTGAATCCAGTGTTCCATACCTCTAAAGGCTCACCTCAGCCTGAAAAACACACACAAGCCCTGATTAACACGCACACACAGTCTCACACACAGATGGCCGTAACCGTGTGGAATGATCTCAGCAGTTGTCCTCTCTCAGTGTTATTACAGAGGGAAGCCGAGTCAGATTGCACTGATGATACATGGGAGGCGCTTTAGAAATAAGTAACTTCTCTCACTTTTTTTTCCCCTCTTGCCTTTGCATGAACGTTGCATATTGACCTTGGCATTTCTGACAATAGCATCCATCATGAGCATGAAGCCTTTCCAACAGGCAGAGCCGGCCTGCTTCTGCGCCAGCGGCACGGGATGAAAGACTAACAGCAGCCGATGGACTGCTGACTTTCAGGGACACACAAACAAACCCCAGTTTTTCCTCCATGTTCAGGGGGCTTTCAAGCTTGAAACTAAAAAGATTAACGATGCCGGATTAGTAGGACTTGGATCGATATCTCAAAATCACAGCATGGAGGAATGTTAAAAAAAAAAAACTGAGCAGGTTGTGACTATTATAAAAAAAAAAAAAATCTGGAAATAAAAAATGCCTCCTAAAAAAATCTGACTGTAATACTGTAAACTGAATTGGTATTAATAAATTAAAACAGATTTCAATTGTATTTAAAATCTGGTAATATTTCAAAATACTAATATTCATGTGTATGAAGAAATGGATGAATGAAGAAAAACAATGCAGAACATTTATTAGACATTGGTCCTCTTTGATGTTGCTTTGTTTCCTTTTGTAATTTTGTAGTTTGTGTAGTTTTTTTTTGTTGCATTTATTAATATAGTTTGCTCATTTCAATAAAAAAAACAAATCATTTTACATTTTTAACTTTATTTCAAAATTTTTGTCTTTTGTATTTATTTATTTATTTATCTATTTATTTATTTATTTATTTATTTATGTATAATGTATTTTTATCTGATTTCTGTACCCGTCTATCCGTTGGTCTTATGAACTTTATATGGACAACTTTATTTTATTGAGTTTTTGTACAGTGATTTGGTCAATGTTTTATGCTTGTGAATGTTCTTTTGCAAGAAACTTGACTTTAATTACTTTCATAAGCTAAAACTGAATTTAGTTGCTGTGTTTCACTTGGACTCATCTTAAAGTTCATTTGATTAAAAACATCTGCCAAAATGCTAAAATAAACTAACAAGAACGTAATTTCCATCCGAGCAAAGTTAAGCCCAACATATATAGTGTTCTAATGCCAAATATTACATTTTAAACATCTATTAAACAAACATTCTGGACCTTTTGCACGAAACTACAAAACGGTGATAAAGAACCAAGAGCATCAGGATCGATTTTAAAGCTAAGATCATGTTCTAGTTAACAACCTTGAAAATTCCCAGAGTGTTATTTTAAAAAACAGCCTCGGTGTACTTTCCAATTAAAGATAAAAATACGGATGGCTCTGTGTGTTTGAGTTCAGCGTCATTTTTGCCCCTTGCCGAGTGTGTAAATACTCTAATGGACCCTGCTGATGGTGGAGAGTGTTAACAGCCCATTGCAGTGTGGGTACAGTACGTGAAGGTAAACAGAACAGCCATGGCACAGTGTTGTGTGTGTGTGTGTGTGTGTGTGTGTGTGTAGATGTGTGTGTGTGAGGGAGCAGTCACCGACCTCTGCCTGTCCTGCTGAGCACTGGGAGAAAGTGGTAAACTCAGACAGTGAAGCATTGTGCTGGCCAGAACACACACACACACACACACACGCACATGTTCATTCAAACATTTACTCATATTAAAGCACCTCAGTTTTTCTACAAGCTTGTAGACAAATATTTACTTAATTTCTGCCTAAACAAGTGGAGAATGGTTGGGCAGGGATTTATATAAAATCCATTATTAAATATTTATGAAAATCCATTATGTTCAGTTAAAACAGTTAACTTTACTGGATGTTACAATTAGAGCATTTAAGAATAATACTGTGGATGAAATTTCTTTACATTGGATATAAATCAAAATGGCTGCATGTCTACATTAATTGAAAATGTTAATTATTTACTATTAAATATTGCATCAGTGTAGTCAAAAGCTGTAATATATATATATACATATATATATATATATAAATTTATATATTTTTTTTACATAATACATAATTACATTAGTGGACGTGTAATTATAATTATTTTAAATTCAGTTATTTATTTTAAAACTCTAATAATAATAATATTATTATTATTATTATTATTATTATTATTATTATTATTATACATTCCTTAATTCATTGAGCCTAAAAAAATTCAGATAAAAAAAAAAACAATAGCAAAAACTCAAGAACCTTAAGCTAACTTTTTCCCATTAATTAGAAGCATATAAATAGTAAGTTCAGCGAGTCTCACGGTGAAATAACATTTTGTTTCTTTTTCCATTTCCTTATTAAACCCAGCATGCTCCTGTTTTCCACAATCTATTTTTATGGTCGGACGACGGGATCCCGAGTCAGGACTGAGCCTGCAGGTCCCCGAAAGATCATCGTAACCCCGCGTAGCTTCTTTGAACGACCGAAGTGCTGCACGATGCTCCTGGGAAACCTGGTTCTGGTATGTGATAAAGATTGTATCTTTGTCATTTCATGACCAATGTCCTATTATGTGAGTCCTTTAAATTGGTTTCTGATTAAGTCATCACAAGCGCTGAGCTTTGTCTGCGCAGACGCATGGTGCAGATGTTAAGCGGTCATTTTGTGAAGAAGAAGAAGGAAAAAAAAAATTGGGGTCTGGCTTTCTTTTCCAGAGAGGCGCTAGCTAAAATGGAGAGGGCTTACTTTTCAATTCAGGAGAGACGACTACACAGTTCCTGAAACGCAGGCGTAGAGTGCCCTCTAGCCGCTGATGGTGAAACGGCACGTGAGCGGCGGCGCCTGAAGCCGTCTGGGCGCAAGGCCTCGACCAGCCTCGGCAGAATTTTAATAGAAACCAAGCATGAAAGGCGGCCTTTGCTTGAAAGGCTTCATCAAGTGTGACCAAGTAGCATCAGCAGTAACCCATGTTATACAGGCCACAGTTATGACCCTCTCAAAAGGCTGCCCAAGAGGAGGCGCCCTCAGAAGTTCACCACCTTCCCCTTGAAGCGCGGCCGGCCCTGCCCCGCAGGAGGCGGATAGGGCCTGCTTTGAAAAATAACACCTTTGTGATCCCTCCTGTGTTGGAGGATGCAGCATGGTCTACAGATGGTACGCAGAGAGAGAGAGCGAGAGAGAGCAGTACTCCGAAAACCAGACACAAGCCTTTGAAATGATGCCTTTCTACCAGACACATGCTCTCATCAGGCCTCGAGATGGCACCTCCTGCTATTTTATGGGACAGTGACAACGGCTTTGGCTTATAACATTTGATTTTAGTGCTGAAACTTCTAACACTGGCGAAAAGATTTCACAAGGATGGTGTCGCTCTCAACGGCGATGCCTGACTTAACTACATGTTTACTGGAATTGGGATGAAATAAACGTCTTGAAAATAAGAATTTGGATCTGCAGTTGCATTCAGGTGAAGAAATCAGTCGCAAAAAAGATATTAGAAGAAACAGAAGCTATGGCAAAATGACTGCACACTACACCTCGTACAGGGGATAAATCACAACATGGCGGCCATGGTGACAAGCTGACAGGGCATCTCCTTCTGCCCCGCGTGTTCACTTGTTTGTTTCCCTGATACAGGCCTGAACTTCACTGTAACCTCAATGCTCTAAATTTTTTTTTTTTTTTTTTTTTACCCGTGCTCTGTAAAGCTGCCTTCGACCCCAGTGTCCCGATCCCAGCGCTCAGCAGGTCCCTCGCTCCATCCAGCTCTCCAAAAGGTGATCTGCGATTGACTTGTTTTTCTTTCCATGCTCTGAGCTCACCACAGTGTATTTTGATATTCTCAGCTTCATTTGTACCCTGATGTCACTTTATCTTTATCAGTTTAATATCCTTTCACTTTTTTTTTCTTTCCCTTCAAGAAGCAAAACTTGAGTTAAAAAAATTGAGAAGATCTCCGCACGCGACCTGACATGATGTGACGTGACATGACGTGGTGTTACGTGATAGATGTGCGAGATAGATAGAGTTCCAGCATGTAACCTCAGTGAGTATGTGTGAAAGAGAGAGCGAGAGAAAGAGTGCGAGCGTGCCTTGCTTTGTGCCCGTGTTTGTGTTTTTTTTCCAAGCCAGTTGGCCCCGCTCTATTCAAGGAACTTCACACCACTCCCATCCACTTCTCACCCAGGAGAGACGCCGCTACACACAGAACATAAATTAAGGCGGCAGGGGCAGGAAGGGGAAAAGGAGGAAGAAAGAAAGGGGGGGAAAAAAAAAGACCAGCCAGCGACTCATTTCCATCTTCCATTTTCATCTCCTATTAGCACGTATTCGATCATATAAGCGAGGAAGAAAACAGTCACCGAGCTGAGTCTGCTTTCGGGAAAGGGAGGGGTGAGAGAGAGAAGGTTTTTTTTTTTTTTCCTAGCACAAAGACATTGCAAGCAACTTGGTGCAGCCATAAAGCATTTGTCTGCTAATTCACAAGGGCTGTGATATGTTATTTTAATGAGCATCACCAGAGCGCTGCTTAATCTAGCCGCCACCGCCACCACCGCCGCTCTGGAAGTGTGAGGAAGGCAAGAAAAGAAAAAAAACAGGCCTTAACAGTAGTAGCGGTGATGACGAAATCCACATGTCAAGTCCTCCGAGTGGCCTCGTTCTCCGAGAAACGACCAGGAATGAAGTAACAAAAGAAAAAGATTTGATTTCCTCTTACACAGATGCATTCGTTTATTCAATTTAGATTCGAATTCAAATCAGGTGCTGAATTGCTAAACTTCCGAATACAATTATAAATACAACATCGCCAGGTTATATATTTTTTGCTTTCACGTCTTACAGTACACCGCGTATGATATGATATGATACCGATGTGTTATTTATTTTTTTCTCCCCCGAACGCATTCCTGTCGCAATTTAATTGTCCTCACACATTCAGTGTAATCTTGTTACAAATAATGTCTGCCTAAAGATAATTCTGTTAACAAACATCAGAAAGGCAGCGGCATAATTCCATTGTAGGCAGATGCGCGAGGGACCATATGGCCGTGCACTTATTTTCTCATTTCATACATGCTTCTTTTTGACATCAATAATTCCTCGGTATCCAGTAGCGTCTGGATGCTTTCCAAAACAATTATAAAGTTGCCGTGGAAACTGAGGCCTCCTGCCAAAACGAACCATACTGTCTCCGCTTGGAGAGAGAAGACACAAGGACAAAAGGAGGGCAGGGAGGGGGGAAACGAGAGCGAGAAAGAGAGAAAGAGAGTGAGAGAGATGAGACAGAAAACTGTGTTACAATACAGCCTTCGAGAGCACAATATATGACACCGCATGTGCTGTATGCGTGTGGGTGTGTTCGCGTGTTGTGCCGATCTTGAGGAAAACGTGTCGTCTCGGAGTGGGATCGCCCCCTGTGAGTCGGCACGGGGAGCCCACGGCGAGCTCCGGGACCCGCGCTAGTGTGTATGGTGCTGCACAGAGGTGTTGTTACGAGTGGGAGTAATGTATTGTAACCTTATGCTAAGCTAATGAACAGGAAGATGAAGGCGCGGTAATAGACACACTTTTGCATTCATCTTTCGCTTGCTCATTATGGCCGAGGGTGACAGCCTCGTTAGGAAAGGATGCCAGATTAGCCACGTGAACAAAGAGCACAAGTTTCAGACAGTGTGTCTGTTTCATGAAACACACATGCACACTTATTTATTTATTTATGTTTTTTTTTTACAAGATACCCATGTGAGTAAAAGTGGTTCATTCAAAATGACACTAATGCATGCACACACAGGTTTTGTTCTCAGTTATATAGTACATTGTAGGCAAATATGCACACTTTCTCTCTCCCTCTCTCCGAATGAAAGCTACATACTGTAGTATGTGTTTCTTTCAAAACGTTTCAAATTTCGTTTCTTATTCTTGTTTTAAAGTACAAAATGCACTAATAGGACAAACATGAACTAAAAGTAGCCGGAATTCCTAACTGATATAATGTTACCTAGCTCTGAATTTATAAAAACAGCTTTGATGCTTATACAGCAGATAAAATAGATATGATATAAACTGGTGCAATAAATTGCGTAAATAAACGTTTGACCAATAACAAGTGAGAGTTCTTGACTTAGGGCTTGTTTACACAGGCGTTAAGTTTTTGGATAAACGAACGTGCTCTGAACGTCCTAGACGTTTATGTTGCGTTTTGTAGTTCCCAAATTGTAGTTTGTGTGTTAACCTCTGGGGGCAGTGTGTCGGAAACTGAATATGAAAGCCCGCCACTACTGGGTTCACTCTCTGACTGCACAACGTCGGATTAAAGGAAGTTTTTTTTGCGGTTTATGAAGAAATGAGAAAATTTCCGCGTATGTTTTTCAACAATTTATTTTATTTTATTTTGCCTTTTTCCGCATTTCCCTATGTATAGCATGTAGGATGATGGGATATATCCGGTCCTCCGAAGCGTAAAATGAACGTGAAGAAAACGCACTAGAAGCGGTTTCCTTGCGTTCGTTGAGATTTGAACGCCAAGAAAAAGCTGCATGCAACGTTTTTTTGATACCCGTATAAACGCTCAGCCGGACAAACGCACGTCACCAAAGCCTGTGTGAACACTCTCATTGACCCCTACGTGTAGAAAACACTCTGCGCTTGATCCGCACTCACCGGACGCTACGAACGCAGGAAAATCGCGCGATTTTGACGCCCGTGTGAACAAGGCCTTACTGAGATTTTGTAATATTGTATAGGGACTTCTAACCCTGGCACAGGCAGAAGTACACATGTAGTTATACATATATATATATAAAAACAAAATTGTAATATGTTTTTATGGAAGGAGTCTCCGGTGTTACTGCTTTGTAACAGTCGGAGGTGTGAAGACATGGGACTCATTTTTTGACACAGGAAAGCATTGCTGATAAAACTGTAATCAAAAACAAACTTGTTTTATAAACATGGATACAATGTATAACATTTTGTTCTTTAAGTAATTAAAAAAATGAACCTGTGCATTCAAGTCAAACTGGGACTTTTAATTGTACAGAATAACAGAATACAGTTATAAGAGTCTCTATATAATCTCCTGCTACACTAATGCATTTATCCCAGTGTTTCACTAGTGTTTAGTTCCATCAAGGTAGAAGGTTTTCTCAGTACACCAGAGCCATGATCGTACTGCCTGTCTGCTTCATGTCTGTAATGCCGACCTCCCAGGAACTCCTTTAATGGCCCAAGCATGTGGAAACCTCTAGGAGTGAGGTCAAGACTGTACAGGGGATGGGAGTTCCAGTAACGTGCAAGTGGTGTTGGTGAACAATTGTGTCACAGTTCCAACAGCCAACTGCATCTCGTCTGCAAGTTGGTGAAAAGTTATCCATCGATTTTCTAAGATCAAGTGCTCCACTTGCTGAATGTCCATGGTAACAACACAATGTTCAGGTTTTAACTGTGGCTAAGAGGCTCATTGCCATACTGTGCTTGAAGTTTCCAGGATAACATTAATTGCTTTTACACCTTTATTCACAAGAACTTGCAAACTGCTGCGGCTTCAAAGCAATAAAACACATCGAGAGATCCTGCTACATCACTCAGCACTGTTCATTTTACTTTTGGAAAAATTCTGGAATTTCAGGAGTATATTTTTGGTTTCAGCCCCATGCTGATAAAGAATCAATTTGAAAGTAGCAATAAAACCAACACACTGCACAAATGTGCTTAGCTTTTTAGACGAAAAAAAAAAAAAACACTTTAGCTTTAAATTATAGAGTATTATAATAAAATATATGTGGTAAAAACAGTGTATGGTGTGTATAAGTGGAAATAACTAAACAACTTTTTCAGACAGTGTGTATTGTGACGTTATGCAAACAGTAACAAATCCATGACCACATCATTATTTGCATTGTGACGTGATGCATATACTTTTTTACATTTACCTTGTTATTTTTGCAATGTTTTTGACTCTCATTTTCTTCCCCTGTGATATATGCAACTCTTTATTTAAAACACTTTACCATTCAGTAGGTCGCTGTGTTCTTCATTAATGTTGGAGTGTTTTCTTTTTTAACTGAGACAAAATTTCTGAATGGCTTCCTATTTACTATATACAGTATTCCCAGTGGTGTCTCCGATTATCCCTAGATGAAAAATATTGGCACTATCATGCTCATCTGGGTCAGTGCCAGGTAAGGGAGTATATTTTAACATAGATATTTATTTTTGTATATCATATATCTTTATTTTCTACAAGAACAAGAAGTATTTTATAACGGTGAAGTTCTAAGCTCAAATTTTCACATTTTCCATGTTCCTTCTGTGCACAATGGGGTGTTTAAAACGATGAAATTTCTTAGAAATGAAGGCGTAAAAATGGTTGACATTTACAGAAGACTTCAAGACTTCACAGTCCGGTGATGAGACTCTTAGCCACAGTGAAACATTTGAACGGTGCAAATGTTGTAAAAAATTACGATTATCGCAGCTGAGGTGGCTCAGAGCTCACTGCAGTCATTCCTGTGAACATTCTGCAAGTGGAACGCCTGATCATTGAAAATCGATGGATATGCATCTGTCTGTGGGAACTGTACACACAATCACCAAAACCACTTGCACAACACAGGAACTCAATCTGAACTGGTTCCAAGGCATTTCCTACATGTTTGGGCCATTAAAGGAGTTCCTGGGAGGCCGGGGTTTCATGTGTAAAGCAGGCAGGCAGTTGATCATGGCTCTGGCAATACCTTTTCCTTTGATGGTATCCAAGCATTAGTGAAATGCTGGGACAAGTGCATTAGTGTATCAGGGGACTATGTAGACTCATAAAGGAAGTTTTTACTCTCATAACGGTTTTCTGTTATTCTGCACTGTTTGACTTCAGTGCCCTTTGTATTAATGGGTTCTCTCTGGGTTCTGTAGTTTCCTCCCACCTTGTAAAAACATGCAGGTAGGTGGATTACCTACTGTACAGTATGGTGGTGTTGTACGTATGTATGTACCCACTACATCAAGGCTCACAAACTGCTGGAGAGATCGATGCTGACGTGTACCTAATTGCTAAATCTTGCTTTCTCGAGCGAGTATTTTGGTAAGGACATGCCAGTTGTGTATGTTTTTATAGAATCTAGAATCTTAAACCCACATTTTGCCCTCAGCCTCTCGTGCAAATCGATGGATTATAACCCGGATTCAGGGTCTGTTGTGTGTGATTCTCATTGGCTGTACCTGCAGATCGCTCCAGAGAGTTCACACTACAAAAAATTTGTTTCTTGCGCACCCGGTTTAAGTAGGAGAACATGTGTGCATAAAATGGACGACTTTACCCCATACCCAGTGCTCCCAGCATAGAATCCAAATCCACCATCCTACCCAGAATGACACCCCTCCTAAAGGTAAATGAATAAACTGGGTGTGGGTGTAAGTAGTGGATTATTTACAGTCATCACAAACTTCAAAGACGTCCTAATTTTAGTTTAAACGCCTAGACTTAACCAGATCCATGAAAAGATCTAGAATAGTAACTCTCTCATTCTGACCTGTGCTGTTTGATGGAAAAAAAAAACTCCTCTTTTCTCTTTTCTTCATCTTGTACACAATGCAGAAATACACACTTCACATACATTCTCTCCATATTCTCTTTTGTTGAAAACAAGCACACATTTGCATGTCCCTCACACACACGCAGGCTTTGGTGGAGATGCAGGCGGCCAGCCTGTGGTGCTTTTCAAAGCCCTCAGATGCCGTGTGTGTTTATTCAGTTGGTGTTTTGAGTTCGCCTCTCAACACACACACAGACACATACACACCCCTCAACTTGTTTTTCATGGACATGTTTGATCTTAGCAAGCCAAGACAGAAAGAATTAAGAAAGGTTAATTTTATTAGAGCTTGAGATTTATTAAAAATATTCCTACGACAATGTTTAAGTCGTATACTCAACATACACACGTGAATGGAGAGAATAAAGCTGTAATGAACCTCCCGCTTTTTTCTACTAAAGCCGTTTTCCCCCTACCTTGCTTTCCACCTCGCAAATTGTCTACAAAGGGAGATTGTAATGTATAAATGTTTGAGCTAGTTTGGATGAAAATGTACGTTTATTCATTAAATGTTTTGCATTGGCAGAGTGGAGGACTCAGCTCTTCTGGACTCGCATCTTCATTTGTTATCATTAGCCGTGTGCGTAGAGATCGATAATTGTGTCCCAGGGAGCCATTCATTATTGAAAATAACTTTAATAAGCCAGAAACTGTCATTTACCGCTATTCACATGAGAGACGAGAGTTTTATTTTGCATGCCGCTGTCGGTGTGTTTACGCATGCACGTATGTGTGTGTTCATCTGGAGCCTCAAATTAGCACCTTCGGTCATTTTTCACCGATAGTGTACACTTATGGTCAACATTTACATTTTATGCAGGTTTATTTGATTATTAGCGTTTTTTTTTTTTTTCGTCAGCCTCTTACACACAGAGGCACTCATGCTACTTTTCTATCTTTATAGGGACCTTTCATTGGTATAATTGTTCCTGCAACAAATTAATCTTAACTCTAACATTAACCTGAGTCATATAGGAAATAGATTGTGGCACTGTAATTATTTTTTATGTAAAACATTCATTTATTTATTTGCATAGATTTATTTAGTGACAGTTTGGCTGTTTTGACACGGAGCTGTCAAAATGGGGACATTTTGACAGATAATAATGGGGTCCCCTAATGGGGACATTTTAATGTATTTCTTTGGTCCTCACAAATTGTACACTTTTCTCTTACTATTCTGGTGAAGACGTTCCTTTAATGTATTTTTTTATTTATTTGCTAATTAATTCTATGATACACCTTTATCTCCATACCATAACTTTAATCACCAAAAGGAAATCTTTCAGCTCTGACAATTCCATCAGAAACATGTGGTCCCCATTAAGATGTAAATCCCATCCACACAAACACATTCACACACACTTCTGCTCTCCGTTAGTTCAATACTGCACTCTTGTGGCTGATTTAAGGCTCTCACTTATGAAGAGCAGCCTGTACATTTTTTGGACATTCAGCCAGTGGAACACCTGATCTTTGAAAATCAATGGATAACTTGTGAGAGAGACATCTCTCTCTCTCTCTGTGATCTGTACACGCAATCATTCACCAAGAGCACATTAAAGGAGCTCGGCTGGGAGTTATTGACACATCCCTTAGGTATAGTCCTGACCTTGCTCCAAGCCATTTCCACATGTTTGGGCTATTAAAGGAGTTCCCGGGAGGCCAGCGTTCTAGACATGAAGCAGGCCGTCCAATCATGGCCTGCTTCATGTCCAAAACGCTGGCCTCCCGGGAACTCCTTTAATAGCCTAAACATGTGGAAATGGCCACTTACTGATTAAACTTTCTTCCTTGATGGTATACAAGCTCTCGTCGAACGGTGGAGTAATTGCATTAGTGTGGCAGGAGATTATATAAAGAAATACAGGCAGTTTTTACTCTCATAACTGTGTTCTGTTATTCTGTGTAATCAAAAGTCCCGGGTCCACTTGAACACCCATTGGAGATGCAAGTATTTATAAATGTATAGGGTGAACAAATCAAATCGATTAGCTAGCTCACTGAGTAAGTAATACTGAATATAATTTCTGGGAAATCCAGGTAACAAAGTTAAAAAGTAAATTTAAATTTATTGTAGCTAAAAAATTGGATGCATTAAAATAGATTTTGGAAAATTATAAAGCTCTTGAATAGCCATATGGGGTGACTTGATGGAGCTGCAATTTTTCATCCCGTTCTGATAATTTCCCATTAATGTTGAAATGCTCTGCTTGCTTGCTGGACAAAAAGAAGGCAGTTGAATTAAAATACGTAATCATACGTAAAAATTTAAGTTGGCTAGCACCTCCATTTGTGCTAAAAAATGCACGTGTTTAGATATTTGCTGAAACAAATATCAGCTTGCTGAAAATCTGATACTGTCTAGAGTACTAGCTCCTAGTGTTTTCCTAGGCTAGCAATTTATTCACCATTATTATTCCTATCAGCTGAGACAGAATCCAATTTCAGCAAGCACAGAGGTGCCAATTTGAGTTTTTAAATTAGCATAAGTTTTCATGTTATTAGTTACATTATACAGTCATAGAACTAGAAATTAACCATTAAACAAAACGTCATTACAGCATAAAAAACATGTTTACAGAGTCTTCTGTATTCCTAAGAGTATCATTTATTAAGTCTATTTGAATTGCTCGAGTCTTCCAAGTAACTGGGTGGTGTTACGATGATCTTTCTGGGACCGACAGGCTCAGTCCTGATTCGGGATCCTGCGGTCCGACAATAAAAATAGATTGTGGAAAACAGGAGCATGCTGAGTTTAATAAGGAAATGGAAAGAAAGAAACAATGTGCTATTTCACTGAGACTCATTGAATTGATCTCGTATTGTCCTTTCAGTAGATATTAAAAAGTCTTCACAAAATTAAATCAAGATGCATTATGACAGATCCATTTCCACCTTTAGTGTAGCTACAGACAAAATTAAATGGAAATAACAATAGAAATGTTTCAGGGAAGAAAAAAAAAATGTGGTGTGCATTAATGTTTTTTTTTTGTTTGTTTGTTTGTTTTTGATACAATTTCGATCTGGGTACTGATTGGACCATTAAACATGAAACTTTTGTTTCATCATCTTTCCGAATACTTTTTTTGTGTAAATTAGATTTTAATTTCAAATTTTACACGACTATACACAGTATGATATGCAGTAAAATGCACAACAGTCTGTGATCTAAAATGGATAGATTTTACTGCAATAAAGGAAAATTGCACTAGAAAGTACAATTAAACTGAATGGAGTTATTGACCAAACTCATTCAGCATTCAAAATAGTAATAGAAAAAGTAAGTGAACCCTTGGATTAAATAACTAGTTGATCCCCCTCTTGGCAGCAATAACCTCAACCAGGTGCTTCCTGTAGCTGTGGATCAGACCTGCATATCGTTCAAGAGGAATCTTAGCCCATTCATCCTGGCAGAACTGCTTTAGCTCGGTCAAGTTCTTAGGACGTCTTATGTGTATGACTCTCTTCAAGTCATTCCACAGCATCTCTGTTGGGTTGAGGTCTGGGCCTCACCTGACCACTCCAAATAGCAGATTTTGTTTTCTAAAGCCATTCTGTTGTGGACTTGCCTCAGTGTTTTGGTTGCATCACCCAACTTCTACAGTGTTTCAGCTGCCTTACGGACTTTCTCAAATTTTCCTGAAGAATTTTTTGATACACTTGGGAATTTATCTTCCCCTCTATGACTGCAAGCTGGCGAGGCCCTGATGGAGCAAAGCAGGACCAAATCATGATGTTTCCTCCACTGTACTTTACAGTTTAGATGATGTTTTCGTGATGACATGCAATACACTTTTTATGCCGGATGTAGGGCTGCATGTTTTTTCTGAACAGTTCAATCTTAGTTTAATCAGTGCACAAAACATTTTGCCAATACTGCTGTGGAGTGTCAGTGTGCTCTTTCGCAAACTTCAAGCATGCAACAATGTTCTAAAGCAGCAGCTTCCTTCGTGGTGTCCAGCCACAGAAACCCTGTTTATTCAATGTTTTATATAGGCTACTGTTGACTTATCTACATAAATTTTATCCAGTTCCAATGATGACTTTAAATATTTTGCTGTCACTCAGGGTTGTTCCTTTACCTCATTGATGAGTCTTTATTTTGCTCATCAGGACTATTTGACTGGGTGCCCACTTTTTGGTAGGGTTGCCACAGTCCCAAAGTGTCTTCATTTGCCTTACTATAGACTGGTGAACTTCTAAAGTTTTTATTTTTTTTATTTTGTAATTATTTTGCATCCCTTTCCAGTAGTGTTAATTTCGTCACCTATTTTTAATTTAGTCTTAGTCTTAGTCTTGTGCCAAATGTCCTTGTTAGTTTTAGTCATATTTAGTCATTCACATATCTTTTTTTGTTAGTCAAGTTTTAGTCGACTAAAAGTCTCGTCATTTTAGTCTAGTTTTAGTCAAAAGAAAACTCAAGGTATCTTAGTCAAGTTTTAGTCGACTAAGGCCCAGTTTCACAGACGGAGCTTAGCTTAAGCCAGGACTAGGCATTAATTAAATTATGATATTTAAGCAACTTTTGTAAAAATGCCTTATAAGAAAATATTACAGGTGTGCATCTTAACACAGAACATTGACACTGACACGTTTTAAAAATCGTCAGAGCAAGATATTTTCATCTGAGACAGAAAATACAACTTTTTAAATAGCCAACTCAAAGTTTTTATTACAAATAAATGGTAATGAAAAAACATGCATTTACAGCACCCCCACTTTCCGCGCCCGTGATGTGAAGACCCACACATGCATGTGGCAAAATAAGTTACCATAAAATATATATAACCTGCTTAATGTGCTAAAACACCATAGCTAACTGTTTGATTTACAGCGTATATGCCTAAAATTAGCTTTTTGTCAGTACCATTGTACTTAAAATGCGACCAAATATCGAGCCTCTTCCTTCGACCTAGCATGTCGTCGTCGCTCGTCACTTGTGTTGAGTATGAGACCTGTAACTTGAGCCACAGCGCGAAGCCGCGAACTCTTTCTGAATATTTTAAAGCCGTAACAGCTGATGAAAAAGCAGATGCGATTGTAGACGAAAATGAAGAGGGATTTTATCTTAGTTTTTATTTAATGCAAAACATTTTCGTCTCGTCTTTTTTCGTCAACAATAATGCATGTTAATTTAGTCTTAGTCAGCATTTTTGGACAGTGGTGCAGTCTTGTCATCGTCTCGTCTTAGTCATGAAAAAAAAGGTCGTTGACGAACATATTTCGTCTCGTCTCGTCTGACGAAATTAACACTACTTTCCAGCTTTATTTAAATTAACAATTCTTGATCATAGATCTTCTGAAACCTCTTTTTTGGTAAGGCATGGCACACTTTAGCATTATGCTAACACCAGACTGCAATTAGCTTTTTTTGAGGTTATTGACTCATGCATTCACATTTTTTTAGCTTGTTCTCAATAAAGACTTAAAGATCAGAATGTTTATAATGTTTATATACTGTATGTGCATACACATCTAGGAACCAGGAGTCCAACTAGGGACTGTGGAGGCCAAAGGTGACCACTGAACTTGTTCCCATTTTGTACAACCTTGGTAAGACCTCCGGACAACATTCACACACTACAGGCAATTTGGGAATGCCAATTAGCCTATTCTACACGTTTTTAGATTGTGGGAGAAAGCCAGATAACCAGAGGAAATCCTACAAGCAGGAGGAGAACATGCAAACTCCATGCACACAGACAAAACGCAGGAACTGAACCTAGGACCTGGGGGTGCAGGGCGACAGTGCTTACCATCAAGCTACCATCAAGCCATATTCAGTACATTCTTTAATAAAGCCCTAATTTTGACTTTTACCAGTGAAAAGCACGCACTGAATAAGATATTTTAATTGCATAAACTCTGTGCTATATTTTGTTAGTTTTTTGTCAATAATGCTAACAAGCATTTTATCAGTTTGTTTGTGTTTAGCTAGACATAGTGTGGTGATGTTTGCGACTGGTACCACAGTTATCTACACACTAAATGGAGCAATACACTGACAGAATGCCACATAACTATTAGCGAATTTTTTTCTCAACCTGTATTACATATTTATCATACATCACACATGTTTGTTATTAACAGTCGGTTGTCATATATTATGAAGGGCAAAACTTTACACTAATAATGAAATCCTTTATTCCACTATTAATCTTCTAGGGGAGCTTTAACAACTATTACTCTGTTTGCCGAGTCTGTATCAGAGTGATTTTTTTTCCCCTTATTTTTCCCACACCACATACGGTTAAAAAAAATCAAACAACAATCGAGAAAGATTAAGGCTGAGTAGTGTGTAGGATTGGAAATGCAAAATACGTCAGAAATACGAAAATGGAAGAAAAAAAAAAGTGTGGTGGAGAAGTGGGTACTTCACTCCTTCACGGTTCTTCACACAGTCCGTGTGTGACAACTTGCAAACCTTTGGTTTACTAAACAATGCACTGAGTGGCAATTTCCAAGATTTTTCCGTAATTCCCATATGCGTCATTTTGCACACTCAAATCTAAAACCTGATGTAAACATAAAGTGCAATGCAATTTGTAAATCACAATTACTAGGTTGAACAACAGTCAAATCAATCTAACTAAACTCCTAATGCCTATACCAAGCACCCTGCTGATTCAAATACTGTAAAGAGGCCAATCACCTCTGATCCCCAGCTCAGTCAGAGACGCATCGGTGTGTTTACAATCTAAAAAAAGGCACCAACTCTTTTGTTCAAAATGTACTCAGTAATAAACAGAGTAGTAAAGCAAAGAGTAGCAGTAAGGGCTGGAAGGAGATGAGATAAAGGAAATCAGTTCAGCAGATGAGACGTATTCAATGTGTAAATTATTAATATAAAAATTTGGTTAAGCCGATATAAATAAAATAAAATAACATCTTTCGTGTTGTAGTACTTTAAACTATATGGCCAAAAGTATGCAGACATTGGAACATCAAACCTATATTCACTCACTCACACACATCTATACCACTTTATCCTACCTACAGGGTCGCAGGGGGCCTGGAGCCTAATGCGCCCCTGGATATACAGGAAATGAGTGTCTGTAGATTTGCAATGAACTGGCATCTTCATCAGGGCGTAGTCTGCCTCATGCTCAAGCTTTTTAGGATAAGCCAAGAAATCCACCCCAGCTTCGTCATGAACCTCAACATGACAGAAATGCTAAGTATAATCAAACTGCCTAATGGAGATTAATTAAGTCATTTGTACTGTTCACATCTATGGATGATACGTTTGGCTTAAAATGACTAATACGATGCTGACCAGCCACAACATTTAAAAAGTACCACCACCAGGGGAATTGAATACCTTTGTTAATTGTATATCAGTAAACTGATGACCCAAGGCTCATCTATGCCTGTAGGGACCAAAGGCCATCCTGCCCAGTCTGAGCCCACGGAAAGGCCGAAGCAGCACAAATTGCTAAAACACCTTTATGGTTATGATAGAAAGGCCTCTGAACACCCAGTAGACCACAGCCTGCCAGGTACAAGGCACAGAAGGTAATGAGCTCAAGGTTCTCAATGCTGTGAGGTATTGCAGTTAATATTAATTTACTCATTCAGCTTTTAATTAAGATTTTGGTTTTCTTTATGTGATCAGAGCTTATTTGTTGATGTTGGTATTTCAGTTGCTCCCAGCAAGGGGTTAACCACAGCGGAATACCCAGTCCGCACTACAACTTGGCACAGGTTTTACGCCGGATGCCCTTCCTGACGCAACCCTCACATTTTATCCGGGCTTGGGAGCGGCACTGTATCCAGTGGCTGGGGTTTGGGCACTGGCTGGGAATCGAACACGGGCCTTCCGCATGGCAGGAGAAACACCTACCACTAAGCCACCAGTGCCCCTTGATCAGAGCTTATTTAATTTATCAATATTAATGTCCCCTCAATGTCCTCTGACTTTTAGAATCAACTGAAGCACTTATTCCTAAAAACACATTGATCTCCTTAGGACAAACTAAATGTATGTGGTACAGTAAAACCTCAAATCAAGGAAATGACAAATTAAATGACCATTTTGTAAATACCCTTAATATTTTGTTTTGGTTCTCACACCATTATTGATTATATGCATAAAATATTTTTTAAAGCAGCGTTAAAGCAGCAACAACATTACACATTTTCTTTTTCTTTGGCAATCAGAACTCATCAGTTGACAAGGTTTTAAAAAAAAAAAAAAACTAAATAATTGCATTCAGGTGTGGTCACTCAAACAAACTGCAATCCAATTAATTTGTTCCCACCTGACATTGATTACAAATCCGCCACCTGACAAGTCAGCCATATAACCTGTGCATAGGAAATATGTTTTCTATACTGTACAGCAGGGATCTGATTTCTATTGAGGGTCAAAGGTCTGGAACAATTGGTGATAAGCAAATTATGTTATCAAACTTGCCTATAACTTACAAAGAACTCTCTGCATGCAAATAAGTTAAAGTTTCAACTTTTAACAATAAAAAAGTTTACATAAAATAAAGTTTAATGTAGAAATAAAAATAACTACAACAGAAAAAGCCTACCTAAACTAAAACTAAATTTTTCAGAACTAAATAGTTTTATGCCTGAATAAACCAATTTAACAAACTGACATCAAGACAACACAACAAGACCCTGTAATCAAATTATTTTGAAGTAAAAGTTATCGCAGAGATGTGGTTACCTATTTACCATAAATACGAGAGTTTGGGATCTTCTTGTCTCTGGGATAACAACCATAAAAATAACAAAGAAATAGCAATCATCTCTTAACTGACAGTTGCTGCTGACCCAGTCATCTTACAAATTCGTGGGTGTACCTCCAAAACAACTTGGTACATCCAAAGTGTGCATTGTGAGCGCACTTGACACCTTTCTCCATTTAAAATAAAAAAACAAAATTGCGCTCACAAAAGATGCGACAAATGGCTTCCAAAACAGTAGAAAATTCACTGTCTGGCTTCAATTAACTGCCTAAACCTTGGCATGAAAAAGGTGTGGTTGTCAGACGGACACACTGACCTCATCTTTGGATTGTGGCATCGTCACCGCATAGGTGATGTAACATACGCTGACAAGACACAAGGTTTTGCATTTTTATTACTGTTGCCATGACAACAGGGAACTATTACATTAAACAAACAACAAGGAAACTTTTATCTGAATTTAAGGGTAAGGGATTAGGTTTAGCATTCATCTTTGGCCAGGATCACTGTAACAATCTTCACATAGACTGCAAAACTAACGAGTCTAACAAGTTTTTTTTTTTCAAGGTAGGAAACATACATTGTATTACCTTGTATTACTGCATTGCTAATTTGATGTGTGGGCTGGGTCCAGATTATTTTGCCGTGCAGTCCGGATCTGGACAGGAGTCCAGACTTTGAGAAGCCCTGCTAAACAACACTGCGGGTGATGTCTTTAGTTGCTGTGTTACTTAAATATATGGTTTAAAATGTGTGGCTAAGAGTATTGTGTTGCAAATAAGTAAGTAAGTTAATGAATAAATAAATAAATTGCACAGGTAGTTCCATCATAGGCGTTTCTCAAATTTGCAACCCGATAACAGCGCCAATGCCAACATGCCTTATGGTTATTGTCCAACTCATATCCTTTAATGAGATTAGCACTGATCAGTAGGTAAATCTATTGGCTAAATGCATAATCCATAAATTCTTATATGTACATAGAAATATATGTGGTGGTATTAAAGTTTCACGACTAGTTTTGTAACACGGCAACAGATGGCAGCACAAGGCTGCATACACACGGGTCGGCAAGTTTTACGACAATGCTGCAACGAGTTGTTCGAGGTTCTGTTTTCTTCAAGAGCAGAAGAACATTACTGGAAGATGACAGAAGATCATGAAGACCTTCAACAAGTTCAACCCCCAAAATGTCAAAACCATTGTCACTGTGTCACACAGAGTAGTCCAGTCAATTCTCACGTCTGACTTGAACATCTGCCAAGCTGATGACCCTGGAGCAGAAGGAACATAGCGTCTGCCAAAGTCTAACGAGAACTCATTTAGCGAAACTGTGGATGACCCAACCTTTTATGTTGAGGATCATTACTGGTGATAAAACTTGGGTGTACGCGTATGACCCTGAGACGAAATAACAGTCTTCAAAACGGAAGAGCCCATAACCTCCCAGACCGAAAAGCGTGAGGCAAGTCCGCAGCTCGACCAAGTGCATGCTCATCTTTTTTTTTTTTTTTTTTTGACATTTACAGCATTGTGGATTGAAAAATTCGTCGCCAAACCATCAATAGTGAATCCTACTTTTATGGCATCTGAGGGAGGACGTAAGGCAAAAGCGACCGGATCTTTGGTGTGTCGAATCTCAAAACATTTTGATACCCCCTGACACGTATAGTTATAATTAAAAAAAACAAAGTAATTTTAAATTCAAATTTTTTTTTTTTTTAAAGCAAACGATTTTGATGAGATATTTCTGTTGTTTTAATGCATGGCCTGTTCATTCATTTATTTATTTTTAGATTGATTGCTGTTTAATCATAAAATTTTACAATTGTGAAACATAACAATACTTCCTGAGCATGTGTACAGTGTACAGTACAGTATATATCATTTATCCGTTTTGGAAACACATCATTTAGACTCAGTATTTATTTCACAATGACTATATAAACACCTCCTATGGATAGTTGAGCTGTGCAGGCGCTGAACTGGATTAAAATACCAAATGTAAGAGCAGGGACTGTCTCAGGGGTGATGAGTGGGGAGATGCTTAAAATATCAACCGTCAGCTGCTTTAAACGCGTTTGTGTAACCCTGCTTATGGGCTTCCGTAGGCGCTCTGAGCAGCTCGGGGCTGATTGGCTCACGTGCGTGGAGTGGGCGGGAACAACAAACAGTGACGGGAATTCCGCCTCCAGTTACTGAGTCGGATCAGTTCACTCGGTTCACCACTAGGAGTCGACTCTTCGACGGATCCTTTCTAATTTAGTGTCAAACGGAGAAGGTTTTGATCTGTGACCGTCTTTCTTTCATGAATGAGATTTTTAAAATGGTTGAAATCAGTTCGGATTGATTAGTCTGTTTAAAAGAATAAAACAGCATCCTTTTGCTTTTACGTATATATAAAAAAGTATAAAAATTATTGGAATAATTTTAATTAAACTAATATTGCACTAGTATTACACTAGTGAGTGTGTGTGTGTGTGTGTGTGTGTGTATGTATGTGTATATATATATATATATATATATACACATACACAAACATGCATGCATACACACACATATACTGTATATATATATATACATACAAATATAAAAAATGGTGTACATAGTAAACAGATGCTCCTGTTAAATTGTGACACAGGTCCACCACTTTATCTCCTGTGTAATGTCACTCTCAGACATACCCAATAATACCTTATTTAAAATAATATCTAATTAAAAAAAAAATTTTTTTCAGGCTTCTGATTGGCCCGCATGGTTTTATAGCTATGATTGTCTCCACCTGTTGACTCGCCATGCTCCTGGCAGTGTTTTGTCCGTTTTCATGTGGATGATGATGATGATCCATTCATTCGTTGTCTATACCACTTTATCCTGTATACAGGGGCCCAGAGCCTATCCACTGGACAGTGTGCCAATCCATCGCAGGGCACACACACACACACACACACACACACACACACACACACACACACATACACACACACACAAATACTTACACACTCTAGGCAATTTGGGAAAGCCAATTAGCCTAATCTGAATGTCTTTGGACTGTGGGATGAAACTGGAGTACCCGGAGGAAACACATGCAAACATCATGCACAAAGACCCACAGAGCTAACCATTATACCACAGTGCCACCTGTAGTATATACAAAGCAATAGAATTCGTATTCACTTCTATAATTTATAAAAAACATAAAATAAACAGAAATTATATATATATATATATATATATATATATATATATATATATATATATATATATATATATATATACACTCAGCAAAAAAAGAAACGTCCCTTTTTTTCAGGACTGTGTATTTCAACAATAATGTTGTAAAAATCCAGATAACTTTACAGATCTTCATTGTAAAGGGTAAACAATGTTTTCCATGCATGTTCAATTAACCATAATTAATTAATTAGCATGCACCTGTGGAATGGTCATTAAGACCTTAACAGCTTACAGAAAGTAGGCATTTAAGGTCACATTTCTAAAAACGCAGGACACTAAAGAGACTTGTCTACCAACTGTGAAAAACACCCAAAGAAAGATGCCCAGGGTCCCTGCTCATCTGCGTGAACGTGCATTAGGCATGCTGCAGGGAGGCATGAGGACTGCTGATGTGGCTAGGGAGAAAAATCGCCATGTCCGCACCGTGAGACGCCTAAGACGGCGCTACGGGGAGACAGGAAGGACGGCTGATCATCCTAGCAGTGGAAGACCACGTGTAACAACACCTGCACAGGATCGGTACATCCGAATATCACACCTGAGTGACAGGTACAGGATGGCCACAACAACTGCCCGAGTCACACCAGGAACACACAATCCCTCCATCAGTGCTCAGACTGTCCGCAATAGGCAGTCCATGAGGAGGAGATGCACTGCAGTACTTCAAGCAGCTGGTGGCCACCAGATACTGACTGGTACTTTTGAGCCTCCCCTACTGAAAGTAAATACAGTTGAAAGTCAGAGGACGTTTCTTGTTTTGCTGGGTATATTATATATATATATATATATATATATATATATATATATATATATATATATATATATATATATACATACATATACATACACACTACCGTTCAAAAGTTTTAGACACTTTCCAACATGATGGTTCCTGATTTTTATTTCTTTCTACATTGTAAAGGAATGCGGAAGGTGTCGAAAAAAATGCATTAATCTCCTTTGAACAGTTGATATTGAGATGTTTCTGCTACTTCTGCTCTGTAAAGACTTCATAACGCCTCTAATTTAAAGTGCTGTTAATTGGCCATTTTTCAGGCTGATAACTCTAAATGAACTTCTCGTCTGAGGCAGAGGTAGGTTTTGGTCTCGCCCTCCTGGGATGGCCTTCATGAGAGCCAGTTTCATTATGGTGCTTGACGGATTTTTCAAATGCACTTGACAATACTGTTCTTGCAAAAACTATTACAGAAAGGCCGACCTCTGTGTCTTAAAATAACAACTAACTGTATTTTTTCTTGTTGTTCTTTATAATTACCTAATCCCATATGTGTTATTTTATAGTTTTAATATCCCCAGTATTGTTGTAGAATGTAGAAAATAAATCACTAAACAAAAAAAATTAAATTTGCAAGTGTAGTGTGTGTATATATATATATATATATATATATATATATATATATATATATATATATATGAGATGAGGCATTAATAATAAATAAGAAAAACTGAAATTAAATCAACTCATGGACGCGAGTCAGCGTTCCCCTAAATGAACCGACTCACTGAATCAATCCATCTATCAAAGAGTCGACTCTCCCTAGAGCGACACACTGATCTGTTCCAAGAGCCAATCAAATGCGTGGGTTTATACATGGGAGTCCAGCGCACTTGATCCGTTCCGTTTCTTTTAAAGCGGCTGTGAAAAGGATTTACATATTAACTTCCTTTTATAACCCTAAAACAAGGGGTTTTACACCAGTTTTGTGACTGTTGTTGTTTTTACACAGGTTGTTCTTTAAAGTAAACCAAGTAAAACATGGTCAGGGGGTGAGTCCGGCCGGATTATTGGGTTTGGTGACGCCTACAATAAACGGTAAGCACTCATGTTCATGCTTTGATCTTTCCGTTCTGAAATGAAACAAATGTATCTATTGATCTGTTCTTCAGTAACAGTAAGCACTCTGTATCTGTGTGATTATATGTAGGACTGAGTCTATTCCTGTGCTGTTGGTGTGAAATGATCGGGTGGGTTTTATCCTGGAGGATCCACAGTAGGTCGCTGTTAGTCATTACAGTGCGATATCACCCTGTGCTATAAAGAACAGATCGATGAGGCGGGGGTGGGGTGTGTGGGAGGGATCCAAATGAATTGGATACAAAGTGGGAGAGCCAAGCATGTTGTCACACTTTACGGCTTTTATTTCACATTCTTAAATTTAAATCACATTTTTTTGAGTTTGAAGGAAATCTTGGAGAGATCATGCGGAGGTTAGTCAGAGTTTGGTACGGCACGCCACGGTCCAGAAGATATTGCATTGGTCAAAACAAAATAAAATAAATATTGGTTGTTGTAGATAAAAAAATGAAAGAAAGAAAGGAAGGATGAAAATAATCCTTGTAATAGATTGTAGAACACTAAAATACGGTAGTACCTCGGCTTACGAATTTAATCCGTTTTTAAGGTGACGTTTCGTATTGCGAAATGCATTTTCCCATGGGAATTAACATGAATGCAGATAATCCGTTTCAGTCACGCAAAAATATTACCAATTTCCAACACCTTAATCATATTTTTTATTTACATATGAAATTAATTAAGACATGTAAATATTAGGGATGCACCGAAATGAAATTTTTGGCCGAAGCCGAAGCTGAATAATAATGAAATGCTTGGCCGAAGGCCGAATACCGACACGGTGTTTTGCTTTTTTTTCCATTTATTTCGCCAATTTATGTTAATTATTTATTAAATAGTAAAAATTTGCTTTTTACTATTTTGTGTTGCTTTTCAGAAAAATAAATCAAATAACAAAAATACAATTTTAAAATATTTATTTAACACTTTTTTAACATTCCAGCAGATATTATACAAACAAAGCACAATATAACTTAAAATAAATAAATTAGTAAAATAAAAAATATATTTTTATTTGGCTATCTTCGAAGCCCCCCTTCTTGAATAGCCTGCGTTAGGCCTATAACTGACTGCTGAAAGAATGTAACTCTGTATGTCTACAACAACAAATGTGCATTAAATAGTGCAAAAAATGTGGATTCGCTGCTGCTGTTGCCGTAGCCGCCGCCGTGTCTTTCTCGTAGTCTGCATGATGTTCGGGGTGTCTTGATTTTAAGTGATAAATTAAACTTAAAGTGCTGTACGTTTTTGCAGATGCACCCCCTCTGGACAATTCAGTAGAACAGTGTCTGCAAACGGCCGTTTTTGCCTCTTTCTCTGACACTTTAAAGTGCTTCCACACTGCTGACATGTTTGCTGCATAAAGCGCGCGTCTCTCACTCTGCACGGGTTACTATTTGATCACGTCATTAAAAACGTCATTGTTCGGCAAAATTTATTCGGCCTTTTTACTTATTCGTAAAAAATTTCGGTTGCCGAACATTCGGTGCATCCCTAGTAAATATGAAATAAATAGACATTTAAATCTCAATTAATCTTAATTTACGATTCCTCTTGGCCCCTGCTGCTTTAAAAACCCAAACTGAAAGTGGCTCCCTTTTCTTCTTGCTATCGTCCTTGCTTACATTCCTAGGACCTATGGTGCTATGTCTTCACAAAGTGCTAAAAAAACACGTAAACTCGTTTGCTAGTCTTTCTGGACGTACGCGCAACTTAGCTGGAGTTCACCTCCGAGTGGCGCAGTGGTAAAGTGCTCGCCCTATCATCCAGAGATCGCTGGTTCGATTCCCGTGTTTGGAAGAAAACACGTGATAAACTTCGGCCCTCCCGGCTGAGTGGTAGTAGTAGCCTTAATGTGGGAGCCCCCTAGTGACGGGGAGGAATTGGACACGACTAAATTAGGGAGAAAATCTGAAAAAAAAAAAATAATAATTAGTTGGAGTTCAGTTTGTATCCCGAAAATGCTTGATATGCTGAAGCAAATTCCTTGCAAAAATTCAGTTTTGGGCGTTCATATGCTGAGGTACCACTGTAGGCCAAATAAAATTGAAATACAAGGTGGCATCAAAAATTTTCAAGACTTTGCAACTGGTGTTATTCTGACCATGTGATTTGCTACGTCTGCTATTTCATCATGGACAGTGGGTTAGAACTAAGGGTAAACGTGAAAGTCTGCATGAAACTGCCACAAAGACGTTTGGAATGATTCAGCAAATTTTTTTGGTGATACTGCAATGAATAGTTTAAGGTGGTTTGAGTAGCACACACGCTTTAAGATTGGAAGAACATCACTGGAGGACAACGAAAGATCTTCAACCAGCTCAGCCCCCGGAAATGTCGAAACCGTTCGGCAACTTGTGCATGATGATTGTCGGAGAACGACCACCAATCCTACTTGCCAGTAATAAAGTAATACGTATTAAAGTACTTTCTTGTAAACAGATAATCTCGAAACTTTTTGATACCACCTCATACAATGTGCTCCAAAACATCCTGAACTCTCACAATTTCAACTTTGGAATAATTGCGAATTTCCACGGTTCTGCTACAAACCGCTCCACTGCTACTACAAACACCACATGTGCCTCCATATATTTAATAATGGAGCATTTCCCAACCAATACACCATTAACTAACTAGGCTGGGTGTCCGTATTTCAAATTGACAAGTGATGGAATGATTTATTTTTTACCAGCAGTGTAGTGTGGTGTGCTTAAAATAGGGAAAATGAAGCGATTTGAAGGTGGGCACCAGAACGTTCGTATGGTGTAATAAATACCTTGACAATTTGCACCATTTGGATTTAAACGTTAATCCGAACGTATTCAAATCACAGGTTTCCAGGTTGTTGGTCGCTAATAAGCTGACAAAACATAAAGAAAAATCTCTGAAAATTTGGAAATGTTCCAAGTCTTACCAAATTGTAATTGGTCTAGGAGGGATAGTAGCAGTTCTTAAAGTCATGATGTAGCCAATTTGTAGGAGACAAAGGCATGTAACACTACGTGAATGAGTGGCATGTGACGCCATTTAAGTCAAATGAACAAGAATTGTAAAGAATTTTAATTCTGGACAACTTGGTGCCAGTTTGGGAATGTGGAATAAGCCCCTTACTTTGCTTTGGCCAAAAGCATACAGTATGAACATTTGAGCACTTGTCAACAATACTTTTACCGCATTATTGGCTAAGTTGTTAGATTAGATTTTTTATTGCTCTGTGTACACTTCAGCAGTTATACCTACATTAAACACAACTGGCCCATATCCAGGGGCAGGCCTACGTGCACACACCTTAAGACAGAGTGGTACAGTTTGGATTATGAAAACCTTATCTTCTACAGTACCTTTGCCAAACCCTCCTCCTCTAATCATTTTGCTTGTATATCTTCCTCTCATCTGTCTATAGGATGGTGTTTCAAACCTGAACATCTTTTTATTCAGATGTTTTTAGTAAAATTCATTGTGATCTTCCTGTTTTGACACTCATTAGTGGTTTCTATTCTTTGGTAAATCCTTGTGGTAGAGTCTTCTTTTGATTGTTGACTTTGACACGGATACACCTTCATCTACAGGATGTTTTGATCTGACCAACCATTTTCACTTCATCTGAGAATTTTTTCAGTCAGTTACAATATACTCTTTCTGTGGTCTTCAAGGCCCTTTGCTGACACTAAGTTCACCAATGTGTTTCTACTCTTTAAAGGTGGATTCATAAGAGGTTTCTGGAGTCGTTTCTAAGAACACTTGAGCCCAAGGTTTTATTTTGATCAGTGAGAATACAATCGTTCCACACTCTGTAACCATTCCCAGTCCGCTGAAAGAAATCTAATCGAAACAAGCAAATCTAATTAAATGTGGAGGCAGTTGTACCGAAGAACAGAAGGTGATCCCAGTTTAGATGCTCTAAAGTTAGTCTAAATTAGTACTCCGATTGCGAGTAACGCAGTTTGCAATTGTTCCACAAGACGAGCAAAGATTTTTAATAAATTTTTACTTGGAAAATGAACAAGTCTTGGTTCACGAGTACCGAGTATCATGTATCACGCATGTGCTTCTTGTTTTGATGCCGAGCGTCACGTGATCACAACTGAGTTTTTTCTCTCTCTTGTGCTGCGGAATGGTGGGTAATCGTCTCCCATGCTGGGTCTTAGTGCGCGTCTCGAATAAAAAGATGTTCAGGTTTGAAACACCATCCTATAGACAGATGAGACGAAGATATACAAGCAAAATGATTGGCCAGGGGTAGCTCAGTGGTTAAGGCATTGGACTAGGGTTCGGAAGATCCCAGGTTCAAACCCCACAACCACCAAGTTGCCACTGTTGGGCCCTTGAGCAAGGCTCTTAACCCTCAACTGCTCAGATGTGTAATGAGAGCGTCTGCCAAATGTAAATGTATAATCATCTATGCTCATGTTTACTGTTTACAATAACACTGTGACCACGTGTGTGTGTGTGTGTGTTAAACATATTTTATTTTGTGTCTGTATGCGTGTGTGTACAGCACGCGTGTACTGTTTATTATAACACACGTGTGAGTGTCGAATGTCATTAGAGAGATTTTTTGTTTATTTTTCTGATAAAACAGTGTTTCTGTTGTGTGCGCATGTGTGTGAAAAGAGTGGAGAAAGGGTTACTGTGTAAGACGAGAAGGGGGAGAGGGGAGCTTACTTTAGATTCACACACACATACACACTCACACAGCGCCTGTGATTGCGCCAGATTCACACACTTATCTGTCAGGATTTATTTTTACTTTTTTTAAAGGTAAAGTGCAGGTTAATTTGTTTTATCTTTACTCAATATTTTGTGTTAATTATTTTTATGTATTTATTTTTTGGGCTGTGGAACAATAATTTGAGTTTCCATTATTTTTTATGGGAAAATTCGTTTTGGTTTACGAGTGTTTTGGTATACGAGCCCACTTTTGGAGCGAATTTGTCCCGTAATCTAAGGTTCCACTGTAGTTGATTTGGTCACACCTAATGTTTTGATCTCTCTTAATAAACTCCCAGTACCTGATACACAATTGTTTGAAATTGGAACCAGTCACATACAACAGCTATTTACTGGAAATTCCTACTTGCTGCCCCATTTGTTGGCAGTACAGCCTGGATCACACTTTCCCTTATCTGTGTTGCTCTCAAGTTTTAGTTTAGCGGTTTTTTCTAAACCACTAATGATATGTAGCTTCTGGCTGAACAGTGTATGGCTTGTAAATGATTATTGTGATTTTAATTTTGAATCCTCCTTCTAAATTATCATTTGTTTTTAAATGTCGTTAAATTATGACACTGTCTCTTTTTATTTAATTTTGTTTTAATCTTCTCTTACTACTTAACGTTATCTTTATCAATGTTATCCTGTTTACTTTATCCTGTTTACTCTGGAAGGTGACCTTGTGTGTCCAGAAAGGCGCCTATAAAAAATAAAATGTATTATTATTATTTTTTATTATTTATATTTATTATTATTATTATTATTATTATTAATAATAATAATAATAATAATAATAATAATAATAATAATTCCTGACTAAAGATAATAGATGTATAGAAGCCCTGAGCTGTTTAAAAAAAGTTTTTAAAGATTTGCTGCTATTTTGACGTGACCTGTTATTTTAAAATAGCTTTTTATGCTTCAGGGTTTCTGTAAAAAGAGTTTCTTGATGAATATCTATTAAAGCTGATAAATGCCTTTCTGTGGTGTTTACTGATAAAGTAAAAGCATTGTGGTCTATTTGATGCAGGCCAATTTTTTACCCCATGAATGGTTCGACATTATTCTTGACGATGGGTAACATTTAGTCTCTACTGCACTGCTTCTCTTGGCCAATAGCCTAAGTGTTTTTCTGATGGAATATAATTTCTGGATGTGAGTTGAGGCTAAGTAATGCTCACTGAGGACTTATTAGATTGTCTAGGTTGAGCAGTCTTGATGGTCACCATGTGAGACATTGCTTGTTTTGGAATCTATCCTAGGGAATCCAACATATCATATGTGTGGTGCTAACCCATCCAGGACACAATCAGTTACACACACAATAACAGACTAGACGAGACTCAAACCCCATCCCTTGAGGTATGTGATGTGGGCACTTAGGGATCGTCATGGGATAAAGTCAAGGCTTCCAGTATTACTAATCAACTTTGACCTGATTTCTTTTCTCAGGAGACCAACATGGAGCAAATGTACATGATGCCCAACCCTGGGCTGCCAAGTTACCCTCCTGGGCTTGAGTACCTGACACAGGTGAGAACCAACAGGATATATTCATATAATCTGTGCATTTGCATAAGAAATGTAACCTGAGTAAATCTGAATATTCTGGCACCCCTTACTCATGTGTATTGCATAATTCATTGTATATTGTACACTATATAGGTGCATGCAACAAAACACGATCTTTGTTTCTGTTCTTGTGAATGCAGATCGATCAGCTGCTGATTAAACAGAAGGTGGAGCTGATAGAGGGTAAGCTCAAACAGTCTTGTAATGATTCCAAAATGTCTAATGGTGTCTGCCCTTGATATCCAGGTTTTATGGCTACGTCCTTTGTGACTATATAAAGTCTCAGGAGCCTGTTGGCTTGTCAAATTAGTCTCCTCTCTTTCCACCCTGAGCTAGGGAAACTCTAGAGACATGCTCAACTCTCAGGTGTGATCCCTGGCTCATCGCACAGTTTACACTCTCGCTGCTAGTTTTAAATTATGAGTGTTGGGCCGTGTATATGTGTATGATGTGTGCTGCATGTTTACGTATTGTAGTGAATATACCATCTTTGCTATTGTCTAGCATTTAATAAAACCCATCCATTGCAGATAAATATATAGATTTTGTCACCCAATTATGACAAATCAATAAAAATAAGCTTTGTTATTGTTGGAAATAAAGACTTTTGGTTCCCATGATTGTATTTTTTATTCTGATCTATTTCAACGGTGGGATGATGTGCACTTCATAATGATGCAGTAATGCATATTATTATTCTTATATTATTCAACAGGCTTTTTACTGATATGTATATATCATAATAGTAAAGTGAGCAGAGCTTCAATCTTGCAATGTAATAAATGCCCCAAAAAAACGAAACAAAACAAACGAAAAAAAAAAAAAAACTGGAAAAGTAAAACATACATTTCAGAGTTTCCCCCAGATCTTCACGACACTACTTTCATTTTTCTTTATACAGTGTTGTACAAAAGGCACATGAAAAAACCTGCTATAGAGCAAGGGTGTATTCAAAACAAGATTCTACATAAGAAATGCTGTAAAGCGGTCTAATAGTAGTGTGTGTGTGTGTGTGTGTGTGTGTGTGTGTTTACTGAAATATTCATGTTTGGAAATCTGTTTATTTTTTTACCGGCCTTAATAATGGACTAATAAAAAAAAAAACTCAAATAAAATAATAAAAATAATTAAACACACAGGGTGCCTAAGACTTTTACACAGGACTGAACATGAACTGTAGAATTTACGAATCGTACCCTGCTCTGGTACTGAAGAGAATAAGTTTAGCGAGGTACAATAGCTGATCAGAGTGGCAACTTAACAATCTTATATGGCTCACACATTCAGCTCTAGTCTCCCACAGCAAAAAAGATATGCCACCTTGTGACATTATTTAGTATTACAGTGTAAGTAGTGTCCATTACTACATGTCTGACTCATTTATTCATCTTCAATACAGCTTATTCTGTGTAAAATAAATAATAGATCCTGTATAATATAATATAATATGTTATAATATATGCAAACTCCATGCACACAGAAGCCAAGGCGGGAATCAAACCCTCATCCCTGGAGGTGCGAGGCTACAGTGAACCACTACACCACCATACATGCCGCCATACTGTTACAGTATATGGCGTTTAGTCTCATTGGCATGGTGGCTTGCCCTGTCTGTATTATTAAAGATGAATCACTGCACAGTTGCACAAACACTGGTTTTAAATAGCCATTTCTACCTGTTCTAAATACCTACATAATAATACATAGTTTATTATTATTATAGTTCATAATTAGACTGGGATCACAATAAATTATTAAAATAAGTTTAATCTAAAATTATTCTTTTTTTAAGATATATACTGATTGATCCTGAATTTAACAAAGGTAAATGGGTAAAGTAAGCCTGTACTGAATAGACTAAGGTTTCTGACATTTCATTTTTCAGGCATGTAAAGCATTACAGTCTGTCTACGGACAATTAATCAGATTTCTCTAAGTGGGTGCTGCTGAGAGAAAAGCTGGTGAGGGGCGATCATAAAGGCAGCATGCTGCTGAATACGTGGAGCTGTTGATGTAGAACAGTCACATACTCCTTCTTACCAGGTCTCATGACTCACTCCAAGCTGACACGAAGGAAGTCCTCGAGCCCTTAAAACACGGCCTGTTTTTCTTTTCTTTTTCTTTTATGTTAGACACTGAAGAATGAAATGTGGGCATGAAGAATAAAATGTGGGTAAAAATAAGGGCAGATGTGCTACAGTACATTATCATTTCAACATAACGGTGCGTTATTTCAAGATACAGATTTCTTTTTTTTTTACATAACATGGTATCAGTATTCATAGTAGACAGTTTAGCAACAATTTACTGAATATTATACTTCACCACTGCTGATTTCTTAAAATGAGCACATTATGATCTCTTATGAAAGTAAGAGCATTTACATATGTCTGACCCTGCGCCCTGACCCCGGGTCACTAACAAAAAGTTGGAATATTTAACTCTGTAGTAATGTCTATGTGACGAATAAAGGCAGAACTTAATCTGGAGTTCCTTCACTTGTTCAGGTCTAATACTGCGTTTAAGGATTATGGCCTCCTAGGATTTTTTTCTTTAGATGAAATAATCAGTCAGTCGTAGTCATAGTTTTCCGACCACCGTCACTCCTCTTTTAGAACGCTGTTTAAATTTGGTTCAACGTTTGTTGCATTTGTGTTTGTAGCTCTGGTCGGCTTCGAGAGCAATAACAAATACGAGATAAAGAATTCGTTGGGCCAGAACGTGTTCTACGCAGTAGAGGAGAACGACTGTCTAACGCGGCAGTGCTGTGGCCCTCTGCGATCCTTCACCATCCGCATCCTGGATAACTTCGGCCAGGAAGTGATTACAGTCAACCGACCGCTCAAGTGCATGTCCTGCTTCTTCCCGTGCTGTCTGCAGGAGGTGAGTGCACTTACTGTATGTATTGAAATATTATCACATTGGTTCGCCTTGACTTTCAGAGTGCCACTCTTGTGCTTTTTTTTCTTTTTCTTTGTTTTTTTTTTTTTTTTGCAGAAAGAACCAAAACATTGATTCAACATCTCCTTGCATTAAAAAAAAAAATCTACAGGCTGTTTTTTTTCATTTATTTATTTATTTCTTTTGCAAAAAAATCTAATGCTATACGGATCTCGTGATTTTCTGATTGTTTAAGGGGTGTGCTGTTTTAGAAAATTGTTATGTTAAGTAATAAATTACCGTTTGATTGTTTTGCTCTAACAATATTGCCTAAAGTGTTCTATTCTCCTTACACCACATTGTTCTAATTATTATTTTCTAATTAATTTATCATTTACTAGCCAGTAACATATTTTTCCTTTTGTATTTTTAGGTGAATAACTAAAAAGTTTTTTTTTTTTTCTAAGAAGTTTACTGAAAAACTTTTTAGTTGAATATCACTTTTGTCCTGCTTTAGAAAAACCTTCCTCTATCATCAAGGTGTTTGTTACCAGAATGGTTAAGTCAACATCTCCTGAATGATTTCTTCATTAAGTTGATTTACAGATGTTTCGTGGATCGGCAACAGTGATTTTGTTCTGTGACTTCACTGCAGAATCGAGTCCAATTCACTCTGAACAGAATACCATGTTCACAACGGATAGCGATGCTCAAACGATATAACAGGAGCCGCTCTAGCATTGTGAGCCAAGATCTTGTTTTATTACCCATGATGTTTCTGTCCAGGCAAAGACATGAGTATGGATCGGTACTGATGTTCCTGGGCTTGGCAGGCGGATGAACAATCCCAGTTCACCCTGATGTTTTGGCAGGCTGCATTATTGCTGAATGGAAATCCAGACCAAGTGGACGATTTTCCAAATTTCCAAAAAGTCTTCCAGTTGGGTTTTAAATCTGTGTTTCTCTCTCTCTCTCTTTCTCTCTCTCTTAGCTTGAGATTCAGTCTCCACCAGGCAACATCGTGGGTTATGTGATCCAAGAGTGGCATCCTTTCCTTCCCAAGTTCACCATCCAGAATGAGCGCAAGGAGCCTGTGCTCAAGCTTCAGGGACCCTTCTGTGGCTGGAGCTGCCTTCCAGATGTCGACTTTGAGGTACCACGGCTCTGCCTCGATCTCTCCTCATCACTCGGACACTGCAGTGAGATGTTTTAAGCCTTAAAGGGTTACTGAATGTTGCAGTTTATACAGTATATGGAAGAGTCCGTCACTCACACGTCTACCAAAACAAAGAGTTCTCCACAAGAGGGAGCCAATAGCACTCCTTATTTGTTTACTGAAGCGCTTTACTTTTACAGCATTAACCGGATGTCCATATCCAGGGTGATTTACCCGAGTGTTTCATCATGTAATGTAAGACTAACATCAATTTTAAAAAATATATACAAATATTAGGTCAGCTCTAGAAGTACTATAAGAGTATTTTCAGTATTTGTAAGTGTTTGTTTGATTTTGAATGTTTTTTCCCCTATATTAAACCCTATAAAGCACTTACGGGCAAAGGAGACATTTAAAAAAAAAAAAGTGCCCTACTAATTCTACTACTATAGCAACAACTACCACTACTACTACTAATAATAATAATAATGGGAGAAGAAAATACACGATATTGCCAAAGGTATTTACTCACCCATCCAAATCATTGACTTAAGGTCTGCTGTAGCAAAATAAAGTTTGGTGGGGTTGTTTCCAGGGGTTGGTCTCGGCCCCTTATCAAGACATTTTGGACAGTTGCATGCATCTCATGGGATGCTTGAAGACGGCTTCTTCCTGTTTCAACCTGACTGCGCACCAGTGTACAAAGCAAGGTCCATAAAGACACAGATGAGTGAGTTTGGTGTTGAAGAACTTGACAGAGTCCTGACCTCAACCCGATCGAACCCCTTTGGGATGAATTAGAGCGGAGACTGAGAGCCAGGCCTTCTCGTCCAACATCAGTGTCTGACCTCAAAGATGCACTTCTGGGAGAATGGTCAAAAATTCCCATAAACACACTCCTAAACCTAGTGGAAAGTCTTCACAGAAGAGTAAAGGCAGTTATGGCTGCAAAGGGTGGGGAATGAACACACATATTAAACATCATTTTAAACCCTATGGATTCAAATTAGGTTGTTACTCAAGTTCATACAGTATGCATGTAAAGGAAGGTGAGTGAATACGTTTGGCAAAATACAGCAGTCTCATAATCTTAATAGCACATGTGAACAATACGATGTGTGCACCATGTTGATGAGAAACTTTATACATTCATTTAAATCGTAAAATCAGCAATGCTCTACAAATGTGTGATTTGAATCTGTCCCACACACACTTATCCATGATTGGCATCTGGGGGAAAATAGGCTGTATTGTAAGTGGTGGCAAGTTGATATAATGTGTCAAATTTACAGATTTTCCTTTCTATTAAAAAATATATATGTTATAGAGAACTTAATAAATATGAATTAAGAGAAATAAGGTCACACGAAATCATTGTGATCGTTAATTATAAGTAAAGCTGGGATTAAAATAGCAACCATCAGAGATCATTAGTGTAATCCTGACCTTTTGGGTTTGTTTCTGAGGTTTCGGTGATCTTGAGCCATTTTTTTTTTCCTGTTAAATCCATCTAAACAGCAGGCTGAAATATGCTTCATACTTTTAAGGAGTTGGATCTTCTTTATTTTATCATATAACATTTTAAAGAGTATCAAGCAAGCCCTATATACAGAATTCATCCACTGCATACAGACTAATGAAACAAGTGAAACATTTTCACTAATAAATCACGTTTGTGTTGTGTTCATGTCCTCATGTCAGATTTTGACCATGGATGAAGTGAGCATCGGGAGAATCAGTAAACAGTGGTCAGGGCTCCTCCGGGAGGTTTTTACAGACACTGATAACTTTGGAATCCAGTTCCCGATGGACCTCGACGTCCGGATGAAAGCGGTGATGATTGGACTCTGCTTCCTCGTTGTGAGTACAATATTAAGGCTCTCTTGTCCAGAGAAGTTTAGGACGTCCTCCAGCACTTTCTAACTTGCCCATAAATTAGATTTGGGCTTGAAATGCTTCAAGCTATTCGTTACCTCCCCTTATTTTAAGGGCACCTATTTCAGGGGACGAGGCGGCGTACATCATGGACAGGGTGCCAATTTATTGCAGGGCTAACAGACACATGCGTACACACATTTGCATGCTCATTCACACGCTATGGAAAATTTGGGAACGGCAGTTAGCTTATCTGCATGGCATTGGACTGTGGGAGGAAATCGGAGTTCCCAGAGGAACCCCACCAAGCATGAGGAGAAGATGCAAACTCCATGCACACAGACCAGAGGCAGTAATCGAACCTTGACCCTAGAGGTGCGAGGTGACAGTGTGAACCACTACACACATTTTCTGCCTTCTAACACCAGTATGGTTAAGCTAAAAAAGTTATTATTGTTTAGAATTAACCCTAGTACTGTAATTATGGCTATTCCTTCTCTTTGATGTACAGTTGTTTTATTTAAAAAATCATATCTGAGCAAGGGAAAAGGACAGGGAAAAAAGAATGATTGATAAATTAGGCTGAAGTAATACTTTAGATTATATAAATATAGCTGTTTATACTTTAAAACATTTACAATAAATTCTACAATAAATAATTATCTAACTATATTTCTAATCAAATTATTTTACATGAATACCATAAATTCACTCTGCTTGATCCAAGAAAATTCGACATTTCAAAAGAGACACATTATTGGGCTGCATCAAGCAATAAAAATAAAAAAACAGACAGATTTGGAATTACTGGATTAGGAATCCTTCAATACCTTAATGAAAAAACTTGAAGCTTTGATAGTGCTGAACCATCAACTTAAGAAATGATCAGAAAAATTTAATCATGAATGGAAATCACTTAAACAATTGAAGTTGCATGGTAAAATAAATCGATATTAAAAATCATAGCTGTGTTTTTAATAGTAAACGTACGAGCATTTCTTTACACACAATGTGATGAGAGCTCACAGGATTGAGACTAAACAGCTGTGTGAAAACCAATTGGTAGTGAGAAGAAAAAAAGGCTTCATCATGCATAGTGTCCACTGTACAAGCCTCTGGAGACAGTGTTATGATCTGGGGTTGATCAGTTCTCTCAGGTCTAGACTCAACAACGTTATGTGGCAATAAAAGTAGGTCAGCTGACGACCTGATTGTACTGAATGACCAGGTTATTACATCTATAGAGGTTTTTCCCTGATGGTATGGCCATATTCCAGGACTCAAATGGTGAAAGTGATTTTGGGAGCATGAGGAATAATTTTCACACATGAACTGTGATCACCACATGTGGGCTGTAATCAAACTTATAATTAAAGTTGATTAAATGAAATCCTAAAGTGCAACTTTTTGGGACAGGCAGTATGTACTGTATGTATTTATATGCTACTATAATCCTTTTAATGGTGATACTGTAAATGCTAAACGTGTTTTTTTTTTTTTCCAAATATTCAATCGATCATTTTATTTTAACTTTCTTGTATTTTAATCAACTGCATTTAAATATGTATAATTGGATCTTTTTTGCTGAACATCCTTTTTATTTCATAATAAATATTCTGATTATTCTCTTTACAGGACTTCATGTTTTTCGAGACAAACAACTAACTGCAAAGTGGGCAAAAGTAACAAAGAAGCAGAATGAAAGAGAATAAGAGTCTGTTCCAGGAAGAAGACTGGAATGAATGAATTCATCAAATTGTGTTATGTGCTAGCAGGTTTATTGATTTCACCAATTACTGCTTACGTTCAACCAGGATTAGGAGAAGTGCAAAAAAGGAATAATAATAAGATTCTCATCAGTAGATCGAAAGATAATTTTGAACTGAAAGAAAGGGAAAACAAGAAAAAAAAAATGAAGGTTCTGTAGCTTTATTGCATTTGTGCTAATTAACAATTAGTATGAAGAAATTGTTAGCCTTGATAATGTGAAATGTACTTGCCAACAAATAAAATTAAACATGTGGGCTTGACTTTCCTAATCAAATTCTAGATTAGCTTTTAGCGTAAACAAATGAACTTAACAAATTTATTTGGAGGTTGTGAGGTTTAATACCGGTTTAATCCCTAATAGAAGATGTCACAAAAGTCTCTATTAACTGTCTCTCACTCACACATGAAACGGCACAGCGTTAATTAAACGTGACTGACACGATCAGCGTTCCTTTATCACTGCAGACATTTTTACAGATCAAGAAGAACCTACTGTCTAGTGTCTAAAAGAGAAAACATGGATTTATTTATTTATTTATTTTATTCTTAGTGTCTGGAACTTTCAGACTCTACACCGATCAGCCATAACATTATGAGCATCTGCCTAAAATTGAGTAGATTTAAGTTGAGTTTTGCCACCGGAACAGTGATGCACTGTGTGTTCTGACACCGTCCAATAACAACCATATATTAAAAACTAGTGAACCGTTTTTTCCTAAAATTGACATGTTGGAAGCAAAAAAGAAAAAAGGGCTATCATAAGGATTTGAGTGACTTTGGACAAGGGCCAGATTGTGATGGCTAGAGGTCAGGGTCAGAGCAAGTCCAAAACTGTAGCTCTTGTGGGATGTTCCCCGTCTGTAGTGATCAGGACAGACCAAAAGTTTGCTGTTACGGTAGCAAAAGAGGGGACCTGCTTAATAATACGCGGGTGGTCATAATGTTATGGCTGATCTATACATAAAAATTCACAGAACAGTAGAACGGATTTTTATTTAGCAAACATAAATTCATTTGAGAACTTTTTTCCCCTGACCCACTTCTCAAACAGAATCTTAGCCTTAAGATCTTAACTAGAGTTTCTCTGAAACATTACGGGAATTGGATAACACCCTATCCTTGCTTATGCGCGATGATGCTTTTGAGCTAACACTACTAACACACCGCTTGGCTCAGCCTGAAGTACCTGTAGATATTTGACACCTGTAAGCGTGCATTGTAAAGTGTAGTGACGTCGTTGTACAAAACATGCAAATACAACACTAAAACTGAACTTATACCGGATGACTCTGCAACATAATTCATCCAGGTTTGCTCTTATGTTGACAGGATTTGACAAAACTACAGTACATGACTGCTTTTATTCTTTATTGTACCACAGCACTGTTGATTCAGTTTCTGTAACAGCAGCTCTGACATTAGGACCAGCTGCAAGATTCCTTTCAGCAAACGATCATTTTTTTTTTTTTATCCGTTTAACTTCAGAAGAGAGAAAAAAAAACTGAGGCTGGTGAGAGAGCTTGCAGTAAAATAATTGAAAATCTTAAATGTGAAAAGTATTGCATTTCATTCTTTGTTACAAATTGTAATTATTTGCAAATTGCTGTGGTATGAGGGGAATAAAACACTTCCCAATAACTAAAGTTATTGAGAGAGCAACAACATTACAACTTCGGATAATGTACAGTCAGGTCCATAAGTATCTGGACAAGGACACACTTTTTAAAAATTTGCCTTTAGTGGATTTGAAATGTCCAGCAGTCAAGATGTATGTTGGAAAGCGTACATTTTCAGCTTTAATTCATAGAGCTATTTTTTTTTTTATAGTTGCATAGTTTTTTGCATTTTTAGATCCTCGAAAATAATTGGACGAAAAACCAAACAAAACATAATTATAATTTTACATCATTGGGAAGCCATTATACCTCCAAGATATATTTAACATTTGCTATTGTGTTGATGTTATATTTATTTATTTTGTGTCAGTGTGGATTAGTATTTAATCATATTTTCAATATTTTAACATTTAACATCAAGCTCTTTTGATAATTTGTATGATAGTACCAGCCATTTGCAGTAGAGGGCAACAACAGCCTGTTTAACATGTGCATCAACTACCTTTACACTTTACCATTTTCCTTTTTCTAATGCAAATGTACACTTTTTTTTTTTTTTTTAACTCAGGTACACATGCATGCAACTTATGCTTGCACTTTAAATATCTCCCTGTTTGTCTGTGAAGCTGTAGTTCAATAAATGCTTGTTGTGCTTGTTGATTCTGATTGTAGTCTACACACTACCTTGTTCTGCAGGTTTTTATTAAAGAAATGATTTATTTTCAACTTCCAAAGGTCTTAAGAGTTTTGTCCAGTGTTGGAGTAAGCTACGCTAAAAGTGTTACACAAGCCGTCAGAAGGAAAGAATAAAACTAGATAAAATCACCAGTTGTGAAAAATAAACAGTTTGTCCAAATTTAATGATTTAGAAAATAGGCAGATCTGTGTACATGGGTACATTGTCTTTTACTGTACAATGTAAAGCACCGTAAGTTTTCACCCTATTTAAAATACTTTCTTTAAGTTTTTTCCCTGACATTTAGTGGATTCTCTCTAGGCAGAAGACTGGAGAAGATTATTGCATCCATGTTTTAATAATGGATTTAATCCTGCTTACCCCTGTGCTCAAGGTCACTGACTGAGGCTTTACCAGATCTTTGTCCTGGACTTGTTTTGATAGTTTCTTAGCCATCATACTGTAAGTCTGTGTGATAGGTTCCTATGGAAATATTCTTCTTTTCCAGGAAAGTGTGGTCAGTTAGCCTTATTTGCAAATCTTCCGTTAGGTGCTTAGATTAGACTGAGAGACAGTGTCACCACAGTGAGGCGTCACAGGATTTATTACAGGGAGTATTATTCTTAATTATTTCCTGAACTAAGTAACAAAGCCTAATGAATAAATTAAGGCAATACTTTAATATTAGAATGGTGTTTATACTGTTATAAAAATAAAAATAAAAACTTCCTCTCTAAGCTAAATATCTGATTTAACCAGGGGCCATTTTAGTTTCAGGTTATAATATTACAAAATGTGTTGTTAAAGTTTTAATATTTTAATAATAGGCATTGAATTTTAATGTGCATACATTGACTAATACATACCTTTAAATACATACCTGATTACGGCTTATGATGGAAATTTGTTTCCAGGACAATTAGATGTAAGTTGTGATGTGAATGCCCATGTTTACATTTTCATTTGCAATTTATTCCAGTCATCATCACATTGGACCTTGCCACAACCCAATTTGCCCAAAGTAGGTTTTAATAGTTAAATTTATGGAATTTCTTTTGTTCAGGGACCCAACAGTGGCAACCCCGGTGGTGGCGGAGCTCGAATCCCCGACCTTCTGATATGCAACCCAGAGCCTTGTGTGAGCCACCACTCAGCCCAAAATAACATGGCAGAATTACATTAGATAACCTAAAGCCAAAGTAAATCGGTCTGTTTATTATCATCAATGAGAAGCTTGTTAGAAAATTTCATCCTCCCCATCCATCATTTAACTTTAAATCCATACAAAAAATGGGGCTTGGAGACTGAAACAAGAGTATTACCTCATCAGTTTCATGCCTACATGAGGTTAGGGAGTTATTGGGTCATTTAAAACCAAATCTGGAAATGATCGATTCATATCCAGCTAAACAGAATCCCAGATGTAGATTTAGATCTGTAATAAACAAACGAGAGGTGACTGTGAAGAGGAGAAACCTTGACATTTAAAATGGACCCTGTTCTTTTTTGCATTAGAACAGATAATAGGATTAAATAAAGGTATAGTATACAAACAGTAATAAGGGTGTTAAAATGAGCACATTGTGATTAACACTCCTGGAAGGGGAACGGGACAGAATTTATAAAGAAATGAGTCACAAGTGCAAAAGGTATCAATTAAAAGTCAAGCACAAGGACAAATCTGTACATAAAAACTATCTTAAACATTAGCTTACACAAAGAGCTAAACATAAAGAAAGAAAGCCAATAAAGAATAGCGTGTAGGAAAATGTCAGCTATACTTAATTGATGATTGATTGCCTAATGACTGATCTTTGATAGAGGTTCCAGCTTCAAAATTTTGAGGCTAATGCATTCCATAGAGAAAGGAAAAATGGAAATAATCAGGTCATAGGCTGATCCAACTGATGCTGCCAGAAAACCTTTATGTTCTTCACTTTTAACTTTTAACTTTTATAACCATCTTTTTAGTTCCTCCCAGACATTGCAGTTAAATTTTTATATTATTTCTTAATAATTATTTTAATAATGGTCATTATTGCAAAGCAGCTTTACAGTATCCAAAAAAAATGGAAATGATTTACATTTTAAGGCTGATTGTTGTAAGGGAAAAACTACCTGAGATGACAATAGGAAGAAACCTTGAGAGGAACCAAACTCAAGAGGGAACCCATCCTCATTTGGGTGATACCGGATAGCAGGGATTGTTCTGCAGTCATACTGAGTGTTAGGAGGTGTAAGTACTGAGTGTAAGTTCAGTATAACAGGAGAGGTGTTAAATTTAATATGAAGTCCACTTTTGTTATTGGATGCTTGAGTACAAAACTTTTTGTTTATAGGAATTTCAGTCCTAAACCATTAAGTGACTCGAGTCACATGTCATCAGAGAACAGCTGTCTGCATCACCCAAGTCCAAGATCATCCTTGTGGTCAAGTGGAACCATCCCCGGTCAGGACGGATTGGATTGAGATCTGGGGAATCTGAAGGCCTGATAGGAATTGGATTGAGATCTGAAGGAATCTGATATATCGATATTATTATTTTTATAATAATAAAAAAAATAAAATAATAATAATAATAATAATAATAATAATAATAAAGACAATCATGATTACCAAACTACATGCTGTAGACATTTATTGCATCATTGGACAACATATTAGGATGTTTATGTGAATAATATTTCTATTTTAAAAAATCATCATGTTCAATTCTCCACATAACTAAGTTTTATGCTAAATCAGTGGTTTTTAGCTCTACCCTGCACGATCTAGTGATTTCTCAGCTCCCAGCACACTTAGTTTCACTAATCAACTAATTACCAGCATTTTATTAATTGAAATGTGTGTGGTAGACTTGGGAAAACACTAGAATATACAGTGTAATGGTTTTGTTTATAGGAATTTCAGTCCTGAACCATTAAGTGACTCGAGTCACATGTCTTTAGAGAACAGCTGTCTGCATCACCCAAGTCCAAGACCATCCTTATGGTCAAGTGGAACCATCCCCGGTCAGGACGGATTGGATTGAGATCTGGGGAATCTGAAGACCAGATCAACAACTCTGAACTCTTTGACTTCTAAACACCATATTCAGCCGGCTGAGGTACACTAGTTAGTCTGATACCTTTGTATCATGGCCTTTATCATTACTTTTTTTAATTTTTCCATGAATTTGAGCTAAATTGGGCTTTTTTGTGGGATCAGACCAGACAGGCTGGCCTTTGGTCCCCAAAGAAAATGTGCCTTGAGTGTCCATACTCCTGTTTATTGGTATATAATTGATAATAAATGTTATTCAATTTACTTAAAAAGTGTTGTTACTGTTGTGGCTAATCCATGTACTGTAGCTTATTTTAAATTAATCATGCAACATAAACAAATTCTACTGCTTAAACATTTATACAATAAGCAAAAATAATTATTTAGACACTTTTTTAAATTTTATATCCTATATTTACCACTTAAAGTCTCACTGGTGGTACACAGTACTGGAAAGAGGAGAGAGAAGAGAGCAGCTGCCTGACAAAACCCACATTTAAAACCATTTACAGAAACACAGGTCAGCAAAAAAATCACATCTGTTAACCTTGTCAGTGTGTTTTCTTAATAACTGCTTAAAAATCCAAATTTCAATTTGCCTCTGAACCATCCATGGTTTTTGTCTTGTTTTTTTTTTCAACATTTCATTACGACTAGCTAACATGAGTGCAACGTTCTGACAGGTTCATGACTCATGCGCGAGCTACAAAGGTACCTAGTTTATAACACAAGGCCTAATCCCAAATTGCACTGATCACTGGCAAATCAACACAAAATCTTTGTTTAATACCATTTGGGAATTAAGCCCGGAACACTTTATTTTCACTTTAAACCACCTTTATTCTATGTTGGTTATATAGTACCTGCAAGAATTTAAAACTACTTTTTCCCCTGGATAAAAGTAGTTCTAAAAATTTTCCAAGAGTAATCAGTTATACAAAGCCATAATCTTAGACTCTCAATTTTAATATAAAGTCCAGAGATTCATCACCTCTTTGGAGATGGGTGTGATGCAGTTTTATTACTCTTTTTTTAAATTTATTTTTTTGGTAACTGCTGTTACTGATGCTTTTGTGTCCTACTGCAACTCTTTTTAAATGTCTACTGGCTTCTCTGACCTTCATTATCGTAAGTCTGAGAGGGCGTTCCGAAATCTACCATGGCATCTGTTCGAAGATTATTAGTTTTGAGTAAACAAAATCTCCACCCACGTATTATTGAGTCAGTTGTACTGACAAGAATGTTTCAGGTCTTTGCTATGGCTGTGTGGCTAAAAAGATGTTAAATTACAAAAAAACCTTAAATATGCACTCTAGTATAAACAGTCCCCCCTCACACCATGATTTATTTGTGAAGCAGACGGGATAAGCGTTTTTATTTTTCTTTTTCTTTCTAATTTAATGAATGGTGTTGGGCCGTTTTTATGATGCTGGTGATAACACGTTACCTTGAAGTGTGCTCATTAAGCCAATTAAGAGTTTAAGATGGCAGACAGTATAATTTTAAACCAATGTCACTTGAAGGGGAATTTCAACAGGGATGAGGTTTGTTAGACCTTACTTGTTTTCTCGGTCTGCTTTAGGACTGTTTTAGACTTGGAGGATTCTTAGCATTTATTCCTACAAGGCAAAGCTTCTAATAACAACTGGAGGCTGATTTCACAAACAGCTCTGTGGTTCTCCATTAATGATGGGAAGAGAGTTTGTGGTCACCAGGGTCAGGAGCCGGAGGAATTAATCTAACAAAGTCCAGGCTTTTCGTGTCCACACCGGGAGACACAGTGAATCAGTAAATTATAGAGAGTGATGGATTTGCAGTCATGCATGTTGAGGACAGTGGAAGTGATGCAATAATGTTTGTTTAGGAAATAATTAATGTTTATGCATCCAATAAAGCTTGATAGTTCTGGTAGTAAGCAATGTAACAAATCAATTCGAATGGTTTGTTTTCTTTTATAGAATGAAGAATAAATCCAAACTGATCCCAAGTTGGCTGTATTTGCTTGTAAACTCTTGACTCAAATTGGAAGCGACCTGCTACCATCAGTTCATTTAGTGTAAGTAAGGAATAACACAATATGCCGTCATTTTACCCTAAAGTAGTTTTCCAATGTTTTAATTTTTTGTTATGCATGAAATATTACATCTTACATTTTTCAAATTTCTAATATCAATTTAAAGTTACATTTAGTGTTCTATAATGTCCTCAAAAGAGGTTTATTAGTGCTGTACACTATTTCAGGAGATATAAACTACTTCTACTGTCAGTTTCTCTTTAAGTTAATATGGTGATCTAATCTGTCTGTTCTTGAAGTCTTGTCCAGTGACTATAAAGGTGGAAAGCATGAATAATAAAAAATAAATAAAGTCAATACAGTATATTGATGTATAATATGATATGATATGATATACAGAAATAAGATCCAATAGAAATTGGTATTTTAAGTAACAAATATGTTAATTGCTTTAGAGCTAGCGCTACTGCTGGAGTTGGTGTTGTAAGAAATGAATCCGCACCTTCGAAATTGAATAGCACTCTTGTACAAAGGTTTGTAATGCACATATACACATAAATTAATAATAATAATAATAATAATAATAATAATAATATTTATTATTATTATTTAAGAATTACACTGAAATTGGCAATCCCTATGACTATAATATACTCTAATGTTTAAGTAAACTATGTTTTGTTTAATAATATATTATTATTATTATTATTATTATTATTAATAATAATAATAATAATAATAATAATAAAGACAATCATGATTACCAAACTACATGCTGTAGACATTTATTGCATCATTGGACAACATATTAGGATGTTTATGTGAATAATATTTCTATTAAAAAAAATCATCATGTTCAATTCTCCACATAACCAAGTTTTATTCTAAATCAGTGGTTTTTAGCTCTACCCTGCACGATCTAGTGATTTCTCAGCTCCCAGCACACTTAGTTTCACTAATCAACTAATTAACAGCATTTTATTAATTGAAGTGTGTGTGGTAGACTTTGGAAAACACTAGAATATACAGTGTAATGGTCCCCCAGGAATAATTGATACTTTCTAGATAAACAGAATAACCCCTTAGTGTTCCATAATATTAACTTGTTTTCTTAATGTGTACATTGACAGATAGTGTAAACTATTAAGATTATGACCAACTACACTTCACTGGCTATGCACATGTACTCCTCACAGTTTAAATAAATCTAATGTTTTGCTACCATGTCAAACCAGCAAGTAACTTCTGCTAAAGTCATAAAGGAGTGTGCTCTTTCTCATGACTCCTATTTACAATCTGTTCATACTGAAAACACACTTTGTTTCAATAGTCTTTATTCTTCTCCTCCTATACCGTAATGATTTGCGATCTCACTATTCAGCGTCACCCAGATGAGGATGCTCCCTGATTACTTATTCGTACATAGGGACACCTCTTCACCAAGGTCACTCTGGATTACCCAAAATGGACCCAAATCTACATCTGGGTTTCTGTAAAGCCTTTGCAATAATACCTTTCAAGTAAACACACTTTACCAAAAAATAAAAAATAATTAAATGAAGTAAAATTTGTCTAGACTGACGTTCACTTACTCCATGTCTGTTTCTGTAAGCTTCTTTCTGTACTCTGTATAAAAGAGTTTCAAGTTTTGACTCACGTCTTTTCTGGACATTGCGTCAATTTTTTTAACACTGGTTTCTAAGAACTTCCAAAAACTTGCATTTTGCAATAAACTAAAAGATTCCAGCATGTGTCATTTGTACTAGTCTTTGCAGGACACCCAGTGTGATAAATTTATTCCATTTGCAAACCATCTTCCTGAGTGTGAAGCAGTGAAAACCAGAGTCAGTAACAAGCCTGTGGTAATAGTTTCCAGTCTTATGGGATTTGACAAGTTTTCTTATGATTTGCATTTTAAACTTTTTTTTTTAATGTGACATATTTTAAACCAAAGTTTAACCTACATATGGTTCTATTAACTATTTAAATGGACTAAATATAAAATACAATACTTTAATTTTTGCATCAAACCATATTGTTTTTAAGCATCCAGATGTTCACAGATGTATAAAAATGAACTAACAAGAATCATGTTAATCTCATCTGGCTTGATGTTCTCATGCTACACAGTTGGCATTATATCTATAATTAAGTAAGCTTGCCTGTTTCCTTGTTAATACCTGATTGGACCAGCACTGATTCCAGTAGCTAACACAAACTAATTATATAAATTAATTTTGCGAATTATTTAAAAAGTAATAAATTAACTCTTCATATAAAAACATACCAGTCATTATCATTACATTTCAAAGTAATTTTACCTTCAACTTTAATTGAGCAATTATAACACAACATCTAATTTTGTTAAATACAAGGGTCATTCAAGTCAAACCAGGACGTGATGTAAATACATTTTTATTATGTAAATAAAGGGTATATATATATATATATATATATATATATATATATATATATATATATATATATATATTTACAGATGACTTCAAGCACAGTGTGAAACCTTTAGCCACAGTAAAACATTTGAATGGTTCTTCTTGAACTTTTTAAACAAGGCTGTCTGATCTGGCTGGGAGCACACTGCAACCGTTAGCATGCACATTCCTGGATTTGAACGCCCGATCCTTGAAAATTGCAGAAGAGACGCATCTGTCTGTGGGAACTCTACACACAATCACTCATCAACACCAGTGGCATGTTACAGGAACTCGGCTGGGGATTATAGCCACATTCCCCGTACAATCCTGACCTCGCTCCAAGACATCTCCACATGTTTGAGCCATTAAAGGAGGAGTTCTTGGGAGGCCATCAATCACAGCTCTGGGCGTACTGAGAAAACGTTCTACCTTGATGGTATACAAGCACTAGTGAAACACTGGGATAAGTGCATTCATGTATGAGGGGATTATATAGAGAAATAAAGGGAGTTTTTACTCTCATAACTGTGTTCTGTTATTCTGCACTATCAAAAGTCCCGGTTTGACTTGAATGACCCATAAAGAGCACTTTTCCACCAGTGACTCAAGGTTTGCATCTATGGCATTTATTTATTTATTTATTTATATCTTTTTTAATATGGTCTGCCACAAGCATTTCTGTTCCATGTAACAAAGACAAATAATGCATGCTAAATATATTTTATTACTATGAACAGTATCATACTATTGTATTCTTTATAGACCAATTTTAAGCGTATCCAGACACTGAGTCGGGCTCCTTGTAGTTGCTTGCATCTGATTTAAAACACTCACTCGTGAGTATGTACACCACACTCCCAACTACTTGAAAGTGTTTCCATCACACACCCATAGAGCCACTAGAATAACTGGACCAGACCTGCTTTCGTTTTAAAATACAGGGGAAATACTGTGTGGATAGAGACTTGTGTCTGTTCTGGCAGAGTGCTGAAACGTCCCGTGGCTGTTTAAATAACTCAGTCATTAGCAGCGGAAGTCCTGGGGTGTCACTATCTCAAGGTCTATCGCATCACTAAGCATTTAAATACGAAGTAATTTCCATCTTGTACTGTTTCTGTTGCTGTTTAGCTCCTTTCCAAAACAGTTTAAATATTTTAAATACCTAAAACTCCTCTATTAAGTCATTATGGATTAGGGCCTCTACCAAACTCTGTATATCCCATCTATTCTTTTTTTTTTCCTTTTTTTTCTTTTTGAACTAGCTCATACTTTCTGTTCCAGTGAGGAAAGACCCCACCATCCCTGCCGTGTCTCAGCTTGACATTTTCATCTGTTCCTTCTGCACATAAAAAAAAAAAAAAAAAAAAACCACCACAGATATCTACTCGCAAAAGATTTTAATGATGAGGAAACAGATTTTAATGATGAGGAAACAGAAGCAATTCAATTATTTTAATTAGTAGTTTTAATCCAATCTTCACAAATCTGCTCGTTGTGACTATTAATTATAAACACCATTACTCATCCGATACATCTCGGATGTTACAAATTACAAATACTGAGTTTTGCATAATTAAGTAATATTTAAAGCATCAAGCCTAATTAGTTTAAAATTAACCGGAAAACTCATTACAATATCATCAACGTAATGATATTGATAATTTAATCAACACTCCTAGACCTGTGGAAGCAGGCGCTTCATGTTGTTTTAGGGCTGGATAAATAGAATTAAAAGAGGTGGTGTATTTTAATAATAATAATAATAATAATAGATTGAGAATGGTTGAACTATGCCAGGACATTTCCAGTTTGAACAGACCGTTTCTTTTTAATTCTTTAAATAGGCATTGACTGACCATTATAAAACAACAGTGGCCGGTATAAAAACAGATTGCTTCAGATGTAATGGATAATATTTTTTAGTGTCTCACTGTTCCCCAGACCCAGCTGTTGTATTTTTGTAGAATTGCAGCCATATGCCTACTGAGACAATTTTACCGCTCTGTCTGAATCCCGACCCAATACATAATCCATTCAGTAGTCTAGAGTTAAAGTTAGTAACTGACTCTCCAGAGTTATGGTTTCTCCATTACATTACAGCATCATTATTCATAATTTTAATGTGGGTTAAGGTTCCTTTTCACATTGTCGGGACAGCGCATAAGCTGTACTGAGAAAACTGAACAGGACCGAAGCTAAGGTGTGATTTAAAGTCGATTTTTAGGCATGTTTATTAAAACTGTGATTAGCTACCAGGTGGTGTTTGTTCAAAAAAAAAAAAAAAAAAAAAAAGACGTCTCTGGATTTTGGTCAAACTCTATATCAAGTTAAGGCTGAATGTTGAATAAAATGACAAAACAATTACTACTATGAATCCATAATGGTTAAACTTTACAGCATGTGGTCTCATCATAGACATAAACCTATAGGAACACATTCGCTCAAAGGAAACTTAATCCGTGTGTGTGTGAAATAATAATCAGGTTAAGTCAGGTCCTTTCCAAATCAAGGCAATCAAAAAAATAATAATAATATTTGTGCTTGCTGTTTGCATCCACTTTGTTTAAGTAATGCAAACCTTACTGTTTAGCCCCAGACTAATTTGTATGCCTGAAATACCCTGTACCTTGACCGTGTTTAGATTGATGCCAAACTATAAACTGTTTAAATACAAACTCTATTTAATCGCTTACTGTTGATGTTGCACTAAAAAGACCTTCTGATGGATTGTCAAACAGACCGGGGTTATATATATACACCTGTTAATAATAATAACAACTGTTTGTGCATTCTAATATTTAGTTAAACCACATTTATCTTAAATTACAGCACACATTCACCATGCCATTGTTTCGACAACTTTTTAAACTTTTTTAAAGTCCAGAGCTAAATTAATGTTTTTGCTGTGATGCCCAAAAAAATATATAATGTCTCCATCACCTTGTGCAGGAGACATTAAGCCTAAGAATGTGAATGTAACCATTTTGCTTTTATGCTAGCTAGACCTGTACATGGGACAGTGGTACTGTAGTTCAGTGTGTTAAGGCTCTAAATTACTGATCTAGAGTTTTTCAAGCTTTGTTCCAGGAGATCCCTCTCAATGCTGACCCTGAGCTCTGACCCCCAACTTCCTTACAAGCTGAAACATGCAGAGGAAAGGATTTTACTGTGCAATCATGTATATGAGACAAATTATGGCTTAACATGTTAATTTTAGTGCAAATTCTAAAAACTAGCAACAAAATCTGTGAATCCATGTGCTGCTCAGTGCATTCTGAACTTACCCTGAACTTGAACCGTGACTGCGTAATGGCATTTTCTTCACACTGTGATAAGGAGATTCTTGGAACTATGCAGCTGAGGGCACATGGAAAAACATCTCCAGGTGTTCTGCTTGCCTGGAAATGTAAAAAAACAAACAAAACAAAAAAAACCTTCATTTTCAAACAGGGTAGTCATATTAAAGAAAAAGAAGACTTTGTTAAAAATAACTTTTAGTTTTTCAGGTGTGGTTGGCTTTCAAATCTGATTTGATCCTTGCAGAGTATGCCGTACTGAGCTCAAGACCACCTTTTCCAGCAGACTCCGGCACGGTTCAAGAGCCCGGTACGCTTGTGTTCACACTGATCAAAATAAACTGGACTGTGTGGTCAAGTACAGTAGGTGTTCTCAGAAACAATCTCATGTCCCTAATGTAATAACACCCTTTAGAAATTAAAAAAAGGAAAACTAAGGAAAAAGATTTTACATGAAAGCACTCGCTTTGTTTTCTTTCTCCACCATGAAACACCTTCTGCACCTTCTTTTCCGAGCACGCCCCACTCAAACCCATTTTTAAACATGTCTTATCTTTCCAAAAGCGTTTTTAAAAGTCTTCCATCTGCTGGTAACCTGAACCCATCCCGAGCGCTCCTTTGCTCGCACAGCTGATATTTGTTCTTATGTTTGCTCTCATCTGTTTAACCAAGGCAGCCAGAGTGTGTTAATCACTCAAGTCCCCTAAAATACCAGAACAGCAAGCAAAATGAAATTTGGCAGTGCAAACAGTTTTCCTGTTCTCGAGTAAATGCTGCTGGGAGAACATATGGGCTGCAGGCAGCGGGTTTATGCTACAAAACATTCTGGTGTGATCGGCTCACCTGATTAAATGTCTTTTAATGTCTTTTAGCTAGAAGGTTAAGTGTATTTATACACTAGTCACAGACCGTTTCTAACTACTATTACAGCGTGAAGAACTTCTGAAAGCATGTAGATGAACTCTTACACACTTGAATGCTCTCCATCAGATAAAACAAATTGCTACCATCAGACCATTTGGTCCATGTAAGGAATAAACCATACTGCATGTTGTTCAGGGAAAATAATCAATATCATAATAAACAAACAAATAAATAAATAAATTCTCATCCCTCGATAAAAAAAAGCATGACGCCTCTGGTCTGTGGCCCCATGATGAATGTTTGTTATGCCTTTCCCAAATTGCAGGATTCCTGATGTTTATACTTCCCTGACTTATGGACTTTACCTAAATTATACATTCTGACTCGGTCACAGAGGGCAACAGGGTGAGACCGAGCGAAACGTGCAAGACTTGTAGTCCACAGAAAAGACAAGGACCTTTTGTGTGCTGCTTTTCAATTCCAAAGAAAACTGATTAAAGACAAAAAAAATGATAATGACCGAGTTCATTCCAGTTAGTCTAGGAGATCAAAAGAATCCAAAGTACGGCATTGTTTAAGGTTGCTGGTTTACACAGCATGTGGATTCAGCATGTGAACTGTTTTTTGTTCTGTAAAAGTGACACAATTCTCAAGAAAGGAAAAAAGATTTGGCAAACATCTGTGCAAACACACCACTGGGTGGAGAAGGCTATTGACATACAGCATATGGTCATGACACAGCGCTGAGTGTTTCCGTTATCCTATGTCTAGCGGTTAGATGTGGTATTCTGCAGAAGACCTAACCATTTAATATAAATGATAATTACTGTTATCTTAATTAAGAAATTAAATATTGAGAGCCTGCTGGGATTGGAACATACTGTAAATACAAAGCGTGGGGTGATGTGGAGTTACTGCTGCTACTTTTTAAGATTTTCATTCTAAGGTGTAATTATACTTCCCATTTAAATCCCATAAAACTTAAGCGGTGCAGATACGAGTATGTTAACAATGAGACCTCAGACTTTAAACGTGAATTTCGTTTTTTTTTGGTATGTCAGGTAGAATGAAAATTATAAATACTTTTATAAAGGGGAAAATTTTACCACTACTGGAAAATACAATCCAGTGTCTTCTTGTGCCAGTCCCATGTCTGGATAAATGCAGAGGGTTGTGTCAGGAAGGGCATCTGACGTAAAACATTTGCCAAATCAATGATGCGAATCACAATTATCACTTCCATACCGGATCGGTCACAGCCCGGGTTAACAACGACTGCCACCGGTGCTGTTGGCCTACAAGTGGAAATTGGGCTACTGTTGGTCAAAAAAGGAGAGGAAGGCGTGTTCGTAGGCAGAAAGAGAAGAGGAAAGGCAAGAGTTTAGGAGTGACAGTAGGAACTTTGTTGGGAATATGAAATAGGGTAGGAGTTCTTCTAAAAATGGAGTTTGTTACGAATGTTCTAGAGGTGAGAAGAGTATCAGATACGGTGATGAGTTCAATGTTGGACTCAGGTGGACTACAAAGTGCAAAGTGCAAAGTGTTGGTAGGGGAGAGTGTAGCCAGACAATACAGAATGGTGGCGTGTAAAATAACCCTGGTGGTGAAGAAAGGTTGAGGTTAGAGGGAGCAGAGGTAAAGAAGGTGCAGGACTTTAAGTAGGGTCAACAGTCCAGAGCACTGGAGAGTGTGGAAAGGAGGTGAAGAGGCGGGTACAGGCAGGTTGGAATGGGTGGAGAAAAGTGTCAGGTGTGTTGTGCGATAAAAGAGTATCAGCGAGAATGAAAGGAAAGGTGTACAGGACAGTGGTGAGACCAGCGATGCTCTACGGTTTAACGACAGTGGCACTGAAGAAAAAACAGGAGGCAGGTAGCAGAGCTAAAGATGTTGAGGTTATCTTTGTAAGTGACAAGGATGGATAGGATCAAGAATGAGTTCATCAGAGGGACAACCCATGTTAGATGTTTTGGAGATAAAGTCAGAGAGGCCAGATTGAGGTGATTTGGACATGTTCAGAGGAGAGATTGTGAATATATCTGGATGTTAAGGTTGGAACTGGTAGGCAGAAGATCTGGAGGAAGACCAAAGAGGAGATTTATGGATGTAATGAGAGAGGACATGAAGTTAGTTGGTGTAAGAGAAGAGGATGCAGAGGATTAGGAACCCTATGGTTAGATGGAGGCAGATGATTCGCTGTGACGACCCCTGAAAGAGAACAGCCGAAAGTTCTGTTCATCATATTGTTTGATTTAGAACGTTCATGAAAAGTCATTTTATGTCACCACTTAGCACAAGCGTTAAACTGTTGTTTCCTGTTGTTACCAACAACTTGTTTTTCTCTCTCTAGACATTTATACGATAAGGAAAGGTAGTCTGTCATGTCACGGTAAAACCACGAAAAATAAAATTCTCTGTCGTAAATGCTGCACGGACATTAGATTGACTTAACCGCTAATTTACTAACAAGCTTTTTTTTTTCCTTCCTAAAACCCTCCTGATCCAGCATTTGATGATCCAGTACTGTATGTGACGCCTGCTCTCAGCTAGGTGTCACTTTTATCCCCGCCGTTAGGGGAAGTTCACTTTATGACCTGTTGCTACAAGGGTCTTAAAGTTACTACAGAGATTTACTGCTGGTTTACGGCCCCAGGACATCTGAGACAACATTGAAGGATTAGGTTCTGTTCAGGTTTAGCAGCTGAAACCTGTTTGAAGACCAGGTCGTAAAGTGAAGTTATCCTTACCAGTGGGGACTTTGTGTTTCTACCAGGGCTAAAGTACCATGTTTAGGCCTGACCTCTTTGACCTCATCATGACCTACATTGCTACCAAACTGACAAACACCTCAACACCTCACACTTTCACACTCTTAAGTGAGTAGGAAGTTTGGATTCAATGCAACATCATATGGAGACTTTTGCAGCTGACACGCACTTTGTCCTGCAGTTGATTGCATTACTGAAATGTGTGAGTGATTGGATGAGAGGATCTGAAAGCCAGAAGTGTAAAAGTGTGTCAGTTTGGTAGCATGTAGGTCAGGATGAGGTCAAATCCAAAGCAGGATAGGGAGAAGACATAAAGTTATGGTGTGCAAAACCAGATTTAACAATGCGATCTGAATCACATTGTGCCCACCATAACTTTATGTCTGCTTCCTATCCTGCTTCGGATTCATAAAAGCATTAAAACACATGCATTTTGTCTCTGAGTTCGGGATTATGATCTCATGCTGCTGGTCTCTGTAATTCACTTTTCTCCTAACAAGCCAACCACAGAGGTTCTAGCTGTGGTTATGGGTGGGTGAGGTCCAGCCCAGGCAGTGGTACAGAAAGAAAGAGACAGGAGAGTCCTCCATCAATCCGAGCGTGTAATTAAAGCGGCACAATCAAAAAGAAGGACTGAAATTTAAAAGGGACAAAGCTATTTCTGGGCTGTAGTTATGACAAAGGCTCCATCAGGGTTGTGGTACCTTGGCCTGTTGAATGAATGACTCAGTATTGTGATCGGGAAACCATTCAGCTCGAAACCACTGTATATTTTGAATAGGAAAAGCCAGATGGCCATCTTGGATTGTCATCTCATATAAAAGGTCCAAATGACTTTATAATTTAAATTCATTTTTTTTTAAATATGAACTACAGTCTGCTTGCTATTTATTTTATGCATTTGGCATTTCAGATTTGATTCTGTAAAGCTGCTTTGCAAGAATGATCCTTGTAAAAAGTGCTATACAAATAAAATGAAAAAGAAAAATTGAAGATTAATATCTAGATGGTGTACTGTAGATGATAAAGGGTAAAAGATAAATTAATAACTATTTATAGCAATAGTTAATTAGTTTTTGAAAATGTATGAATATTATAGTGGCAGCGTGGTCAGTTAGTGATTAGTCACCCGGCACCTCCAGGTCTTGGGTTTGATTTCCACATCAGGCCTGCGTGCATAGAGTTTGCATGTTCTCCACAGGCTTGAGGGTTTGCTCCAGGTTCTCCGGTTTCCTCCCACAGTCCAAAGACATACACAAAAGGCTAATTGTCATTTTCAAATAACCCTTAGGGTGTGAATTTGCGTGTAAATGTTGACTGAAGGTCCCAGTGGTCTTTATTATCCTTTACAGGCCCTAGTTGGACTACTGAGGTTCCTAGATGGATAGGTGGATGAATATTATAAATATGAATACTGTACATGTCCTAAATATAATAGTTCCAGGTGCCATGGTGGCGTAGTGGTTAGCACTGTGGCCTTGCGTCTCCAGAGTCAAGGGTTCCCACCTTGGGTTTGTGTATTTGGAGTTTACATGTCCTTACCATGTATATGGTTAAAAAGTCTATTCGTTCATTATTTATACTGTTGATTTTGTTTAGGTCATAGGGCACCTGTAGCCTATCCCAAAGAATTTACCTTGAAGGTGGTGCCAACCCAACACATGATAAGAGCACACATACTTATGTGCTACAGGAAAATTGGAAATTCCACTAAACATACAGTGCATGTCTACTGACAAACAATCTCTTGCACTTGTGAAATATTTCATTTAAGATTTGGTAGTTCCATGTGTACAGGCCGAATCACACCATCACGGCCAATTACATGTCACAATTGTGTTCAATTATCCATATGCTGGGAAAGTGATTTCTTTTTAAATTACTCGCTAAATAATTTTCATTCGACCTTGACAGCTCTGTAAATGCAGACGTCTGGCCTATAAAAATTTGCCTTAACAAGTCCTTATTGATCTTAAAAAAAAAAAAAGATTGGTCCAATTTCATTTATGCTTATTAATTACAAATAAAAAAAATCATGTAGTTTAAATAAGATGATTTATTTTACCCATTTGTGCACCAAGTTTAGTAAAAAAAAAAAAAAAAAAAAAAAAGCCTTTCCATAACAACTTAATACTTGTTGCCCAATTTAGAACAGATGGTGGCATCTAATATTTTTACAGTAAATTATAAATACGGGCTTATTTTAACCACCCCATGGCCACCAGTGTGATTTGAACAAATATGGTGCATGTAGTCGCTCTCAAACAGCTAACTGAATACAGATGTGGAACATGAACAGCAGGCTTGTCTTATTGTCTTGGCCAACAGTGAATCCAGATGCAGAGGGGCCCCCAGCCGCTGCCATTTCCTCTCGAGCCAACATAATGGATAAATAAATCCAGGCATGGCATGTCTAAAAGCACATTTTGACACTGCTGTACATATTTTTTTTTTAACTTTCATCTCTGATCCATTATCAACGAAACTAAGTGTATATGTACAGTGCCTCCCAACATTGTATATTGTCCCATTTTAAAGTGAAACTAAAGCCTGGCACTGAAATGGATCGAATTAGGATTATACACTCACCGAGCTCCTTTACTAGAAACACCTGCTCTTTGCTGGGGTTTTCATTCACAATGGCCTATAGTGTTCATACAGAATTGAGCAATTAACCAAAAAAAAAAAAAAAAAACATTATGAGAGACGTTAGAGGCCAGACTGGGTCAAAATTTGGTGTCAACAGGATGAATCCATGGGACCAAAGCCAGACCTACCAATCCTGGGGCCCTAAACAAAATTCTGCTAAGGAGCCCTCCTATCTGTTCCATGAAGCATTTTCTACTGACTCCCAGTTACACCCCAGTGCTCCCACTACAATCCTCCTTCCTCTAAAACAGCTTGCTTCATCCATTAGTGAATAAATGGACCAATACCGGAGCAGAATGGGTATAAACAATATTTATTAAATTAACAATAATTAAACAAACAGTTGGCGTGCTTGGTTGTGTCGGGACTGTTGCTTGCACCTCCAGGGTGTGGGTTTATTCCCACATTGGGTCTGTGTGCATTTTCTCCCTGCAAATCCCTCCGGGTACTCCACAGTATGTTTGCCTGTAGTGGGTGAATGAGTGTGTGTGTGCCCTGTGATGGATTTGGGACCCCGCCTCGTGTCGTAGGATAGGTTTCAGGCCCCCGCGACTCTGTATACAGGATAAAGCGGTATAGATGATGAATGAATAAACAATATTAATTAATATTCAATAGTTTCATACACAGTCTTTTACATGATAAACTCTGTGCTCACTGATGGTGATTCCATTTCATTAACATTGCATACTCTTGCATGTTGTTGTATCCTAGCGACCATAGGCGTCATACCATGTTTTACTGTAACACTTTGCAGTACCATGCTGTGATGCTGCACAGTATGTTCAAGCAGTAAAGGTCCTTGCTGGATAGTCTGTTGCTCTTACCCAGACAGACCAAGAAGCAACCACCCAGCTGGTTCAGCAACTGAGAGAGATGCACACTCCAACTTAACATCTGCTATTGCTGACATTGAATTGGAAAATACTGGTTTACCAGACTGCTGCGGGTGGGTCACTCTCATGGAGTTCTTTTTTTCTCCCCTTTTCCGTGTCCTGGAGGATAATTATGCTTCATCCTCTTAAGATTTGTCCACTGAATGTCGCTTTGATATGAGGACGATGGGGTTGTTTATTTTGCAGAGCCTTACACCATGTCTGGGGCCATACACAACATGCAGAGTTCAATTCAAGCTGCTTTTTGTCAACTCTTCTGGCTGTTATAATGGTGTAGGTAGGGTTTTCTTGGCACACATTGATCAGATTATTTTTACTCAGACATAGTGTGATTGTCACAGCCTATCTGAGTATTGTTGATGACCAGGTGCCTCTCTTTAGGGCCACAATTTTCCCAGCTTATAATAATTACATTTAGCATGTGCCATGTCACAAATCATAAGCCATCTTAAACTGGTTCCATCGACAAGACAAAGAGCTCAGTGTACTCCAGTGCTCTTGCCTCCCCAGTCATCAGATCTGAATCAAATAGAGCACTGTTGAGATGTGGGAGGACAAGAGATCCATAGCAATGTATGTGTAAGGAGTCGGTGAACAGGGCAGGAGGTGATTAGGATTAAATAACAGGTAATGTGTAATTCTGAACAAGCTGGACAGATCCACAGCTGTCCACCAATGTAAGAAGGACCACCACAGGTTGGATACACCACAAAGCTGTGAAGACACCAAAATCCTGTTTAGAGTTTGGGCAGAAGGTATGGAGAGTCAGTAAATGTGGAAAAAGGCTCTCTTACCTAATGGGACCAAAATGTAACTCCTTTTTGGTCTGGTGGAAACCCAACACTGATCATCATCCTAAAAAAACAGCCAATCAATGAAGTGTGGTTGCCTCTTGCCGAGAGTTACTTTTGGCTTTTTGTTTGCTCCTCTGGCTACATTTCTATACTTGGTCAATGAATTTTGTTGCATGTGCTCTTCCAGGCTGAGTCAGGGTTGTGGCATATTCTTTCCATTTTTAATAATAGATTTAATGGTGCTCTGTGGCATGTTCAAAGTTTAAGATATTTTTTGTACTTTTTCAAAATCCAAAGGTGTCTAAAACATAAACCAATAAACCAAAATCCAGTATATTTATAGTTAAGTCATGTGATCTGAGACGCAGGTGGACTTCAATAATTACTTTGTGCGACTTTTCATAGCAGCTGGCAGCACCAGAACTAATATCACAGGAACAAGGTGAATACTTAATACTCAAATGCCATATTGATCCCAATCAGTCCGTTTCTGTTTCAGGCTATAAAACCTCAAACTATGGACAAGGCAGCCAGCAGATTGCAAAGGAAAAAAATGTACAGACTCAACAAGGATGAACAAGGCAAAGTGGTTGGAATTTGCATGATTTCATATATAGCTATCTGTAACCTCCATGCATCCTTTTTTTTTTTTTTTTTTTTTTTGTAAAAAAATTGCTACACATTTTTATATATCTTTGTACAGTCCGTTCCAAAAATTTTGGAGGAAAGAGTTTTTTGTTTGTTTGTTTGTTTGTTTGTTTTTTTGTTTTTACCATTAGACCTCTGTACACTATCATACTATGAAACACTCAAAATGTAAGACAATAAAGACATTTAGCTCTAAATCAAAAAACTGTGGCCATTTTCATACACACACACCTATTTTGCAGCTCATAAATAATGGAATAATTATATATAATGGCCTGTTCCCTCATTACTGCATAATGAAGCAGATAATTTTCATAAATCAAGGAGATTTTTGAAGGTTGTTCTGACTGTTACATATGCATTTGGTAGCTGTTCACCCAAACACCCAACATTTGGTCCAGAGAGGTCTATGCACTGAAAAGAGCCCTTGATTATAATGGAAAAAACAACAACTGAAACCTATCAGAGAGATAACAGAAACACTGAGAAGGCCTATTACAACAGCTTGGAACATTCCTAAAAAGAGGCCGCAAAATACCTGGAAGACCATGGATGACTGCTAAAGTGATTGACTTACCTCAAAACCCTGCCCATGGTGAACCCGAAATGAACCTTTTACCAACATCTAACCAACTCAAAAACATTTGAGGAGGTGGGCGTGTCATTGTTTAAAGTCTAATGTTAAGAAACAGCTTTTTGTGTACTTCTTGTAATGTAAATACAGATGTTTCACTACAAGGTATAAACCACTGGCAGAGCTCAAGAACAGAAAGGCCAGATTAGACTTTGGCAGAAAACTTTGTCAGATTCTTTGGACTGATGAAACCAAAATTACCTTGTAGCAGTATGATGGGAAGAAAAAAATATGCTAAAAGACAGGAACAGCTTATGATCCAAAGCATACCGCATCATTTGTCAAACATGGTGAAGGCAGTGTTTTGGCATAAGTGTGCAAGGCTGCCAATGGAACCGTGTCGCTGGTGTTTAATGAATGATGACCTGACCACTGAGGAAAGTAGCAGGATGAATTCGGAAGTGTATAGGGCTATACTCTTTACTCAGATTCAGCCAAATGCTGCAAAACTGATAAGACACAGCTTTATATTGCAGATGGATAATAAACCAAAACATATAGAAAAAGCTATCCAAGAGTTTCTCAAGATAAAATAATGGAATGTTCTTCAGTGGCCAAGTCAGTCACCCTTAACCCAAAAGAGCATGTCAGGTTAGGTCCAGGGGTTTCAGGCAGTCGTTGATTGCAAAGGATTTTTTAAAAGTATTAATGGCAATGTTTGTAACTGTTAGTTTGTTCCATCATGTATGAGCTTCCCAAAATTAATTTGTGTGGGTCAATGGCTGTAATTCCTGAATGGGCAATGCCATGATCTAGGCCTTAATAATGCACATTGTCTTCTTATACAAGTACACACACACACACAGCATGGTTGAGCATTATGTGACTTAAAAAAAAAAAATCTTGATAGATAAGGAGACTCCTTTCTATAATGGGTCACCATAATTGGCCCAGATCACTACATGAAACAAACCCATCACTGATACTCATCACTAAATGAGTTAGGTCTTGTAGTAAAAATTCTGACAAACCTAATAAAGAGCCTTAGGGCGAAACTTGGGCTTCCCGGTAGGCATTCCTCATGCTTGATAACATCTGTGTTAATCCACACCTGGAGAAAAATGCAATACATGTTCACATATTACCTGGGGGTCAATGCTGAAGAATGCAATGTAAAACAAAACAAACAAACAAACAAACAAACTGCAAAAAAAATATTCCTCCTTCACCATTTAAATCTTCAGATGTGAGTCCTTTCATGTTTACCATTAAACTTTTGTTGTAGGGTTCAAGTAATAAAAATTGCAAAAGTAATTTCTGTATTCAGCAGCTGGTTGAGTTTAAGCCCAGTGAAGCTCTGTTTGGCAGCATGGTGGTGAAGTGGTCTGCTTTGCTTTGACTTTGCACCTCCAGGGTCTGGGTTTCATTCCTGCCTCAGGGTCTGTGTGCATGGAGTTTAGACATGCAGATTAGGCTAATTGTTGTTCCCAAATTGCCCGTAGTGTGTAAATGTTGACCGGAGGTCCTACCACGGTCGTAAAGATGATAATAAATACAATGGTCAAATACCATTGGCTTCCACGGTCCCTAGTTGGACTACAGATGTTCCTAAATAGAGATAGATGGAAGCAGTGTTTACGTTGATGGCATTTAGACAAAATCCTCTGAGCAATCCGATTTGACAATTCCACAACGCTGTAAAATATCTCACAGACTGTACTTTCATTTACCACACCTCAAGGAGAATCCGATACCTACTAGCACACACACACACACACACACTTAGTCCTAAATTTGTGCCTCAACTGTCGAATATAAACATGAATTAGCACATGAATTCACTCTTACTGTGCAAACAAACATGCTCTATCTCATTTGTTTATCCAGCTGGACCAAACAGCAGTCACAAACACCAAGATGAGTAACGTGATATGGGTAACTCTCACATCTGGCAGCTACCGCCCCGCTTTAACATCATGGCTCTCAGTGTAAAGTCTGAATATGCCCCAAATGTCCATAAGGCAGAGCCAGAAGGGATAATTAACTAATTGTCTGAGCATATGAAAAAAAAGGTTGTGCTGTTTAAGGGAGCAACACAAAACCAGAAAGTGTGTCAGTTTGGCATTGCAAAATATCCATATCATATTCGTACTTGGATTTAAACTCAAAGTAGAAGACATTATATTCTCACCATGCTTGGTAGGTTTCCTCCGGGTACCAAAAGTGGAATCAGAGCTACCTTAAAGGTTAAGGCATTGGCCTGTTCATCAGAAGGTCCCAGGTTCAAACTCCAGCCCCACCAGGTTGCCACTGTTATGTGCTTTACCTCAACCCCATCAAACACCTTTGTGATGAACTGAAACGGAGATTGCGAGCCCGATCTTCTCGTCCAACATCCGAGCATGACCTCATAAACGCTCTACAGAATGAATGGACACAAATTCCCACAGAAACACTCTAAAACCTTGTGGACTGCCTTCCAACAAGAGTGGAAGCCGTTATAGCTGCAACAGGGGGACCAACTCCATACGTATTAAAGTATATGTATTTGGATGTAACGTCAATGCAGGTTTGGCCAAATAATTCTAACTCTGGGATTAAATTACAGTCAGAACTATTGAGTTGAGAGCTGGTGCTGTAGGGAATGACTCACACCCTTTGACCAATCAGAGAATTGTAATAATGAAGGAAATGCTGGTTTAAATCACTGGGCTGGATTTTATGTGTGGAAAGTTGAATTATGTTTAATATATTGTATCTGGACATGGATCAAGTTTTCCATTGGATCTTTCTTTGTTCTCTCTCTCTCTCTCTCTCTCTAAATATTTTCAAGATTCAAAATACAAAGGTGTTTTATTGGCATTAAAAATATTTACATTTGTATTTCCGAAGCTCATAAATAAGTCACAGAAAAATAAAAGGAGTAGCTATAAAAAAAAAAGAGTATAAAAAGAGTAATAATAAATAAATGTATATCACACAAAAGTACAAGCATTTACTTCTGCAGTTAAAGAGACACTTGGGAACATCACTGGAAAAAGAAGAGCAAAGATAATAATAATAATAATAATAATAATAATAATAATAATAATAATCATAACAACAACAACAACAACATCAATAATAATAATAATAATAATAATAATAATAATAACAAAAAAACAATAACAACAACAACAACATCAATAATAATAATAACAATAATAATAATAATAATAATAATAATAATAATAATTATTATTATTATTATTATTATTATTATTATTATTATATAAATCTCTCTTTCCCTCTCTGTCTGTCTCTCTCTTTCTTTCTCTCTCTCTCGTGTGTGTGTGTGTGTGTGTGTGTGTGTGCGCGCGCGCGCGCGCGTTAGGGAGGAGGGGTCTTGCTGTGTAATGGGTCAAAGTGATCACTCCGCCTTTTGCGCACTGGACCTTCCCTCCTCATTCTCACTTTCTGCCCCGCTGGAGGTGCACCTCGTCTCCGGCTTCGTGAGTCCTTTGTCTTTTGGTCTGCGCAGGAACTCTGGGACTCCTGTGGGACTGAATGGATTTGGGTGCCCACTGACCCGCACTTCTGATCCGAACACACACACACACACAAGTGAAGAAGAAGGAGGAGGAGGGCGCAGACTGACCGGCGGACCTGCGCTTGTTCTCTCACCCTGTTCTCCGGCTCCTGGGCTTGTTCTCGATCTGTTGTCCTGAATCCACGGACACATCATGGGGATCCTCGCTGGGATTTACGCGCTCAGCCTCGCGCTCTTGCTGGGTTGCGCTCAGTGCGCCATCGAACAAATCCCTGGTAAGAAAATCATGTTTAATCCCCATACTGTCCTTAAAACATTATGTTTTATTTATTATAATTATAATTTTTTTTAAAGAAGCTTCTGGAGATTTTATGGAAATTTTCCTTGACGTGTCTCACAGGTTCATCTTGTGTTCACACGGCAAAAGTCGCACCTGGGTGTGTGTGTGTGTGTGTGTGGGTAAAAAGGGAAAGCTTGAAACTTTAAACAGGAGAGTTTAAACCCTCTCTAAATTTTTGAGGGTTGAAAGGTTTAAGAATAAATCATCCAATGGAGAGCAAAGTTTTAATGGTCTAATGCAATGATGATAAAAATAACGATAATAATTGTATCTAATATTATTTTAAATTTTATGTATTAGATTTAACAATATGCTATTTATACATAATATACTTTGTGTATAAATAAATTAAGTGCCATGGTGGAGGAGTGAGTGGTTAGCGCTGTTGCCTTACACCTCCAGGGTCCGGGTTCGATTCCTTCCCTCAGAGTCTGTGTGCATGGAGTTTGTCTGTTCTCCCCGTGCTTGGTGGGTTTCCTCCGGGTACTCCGGTTTCCTCCCACAGTCCAAAGATTTGCAGGGTAGACTAAGTGGTGTTCCCAAATTGCCCGTAGTGTGTAAACGTGTGAGTGTTGACCCCTTAGGTTCTACCACAGTCATAAAAATGGAAAGAAATGGTCTCCATTGGCATCACGGTTCCGATGACGGGTAATATAAATTATATTATATATAAAATATTACTGGCTTCTAAATCTTTTAAGAGTGCTAAGGATGGCCCCATTTTTTTGTTGTTGTAAAAAACACATCAAAAGAAAGGAATTAGAACCGTCTTAATGTATGACAACTGATGGTACAGAGATAACTTTCTCCTTCAACAATTGCAACTATTTCAGATGACCCAAAGGAGAAAAAAAACACATCATCTTGGGTTTAAAAAATCTATATGGATTTAGACCTTCTGGTTAGCCTGTAAAAAAAAAAAAAAAAAACCCTCATACTTCTAATAAATAGCATGTGCTTTTGAAAAAAAGGAGTAGATTTATTAAGTGAGAATTTCATCCCTTGCTCTGTCCTGTTCAGCACACTTCTCTGAAGTGGAAAAAAACAGAGTGTATGGACATGATCCAAGTAGAACCTCTGGACAATCTGTGATATGTAGGGCATGCAGTGTTAAAGAGGGCTTTACACATATTACCTTCTGAAAAGCCATAAATTTTTATAAAACATGTCTGTTCTGGTTGGATAGGACAAAACTGTATTAAAGCTTTTGCCAAACAACACAAAGGTGACGCCTTATTCCCGCTTGATTGCTATGTCTGACATATGAAGACATTTACTTGGAATAATCCCCCTCCCCCCACACATGCGCGCACACACACACACAAAAACAACAACTTCCCATCAGTGTTATTGATTGATAATAATTAGTTCGTAACCTAGTAACCCAGTGTAAGGATCTGTCTAGTGAAGGAAACTACAAAGCACTTTGTAAGTCGCTCTGGATAAGAGTGTCTGCCAAATGCCTAAATGTAATTGTACTGTACCATGTGTGCACTGGGTCACCCTCACAAATAGAACTTTGTCCGTTTAAATAAATACCTTTCTAATATGACAAAAGTGTTTGAGATACATATGCCTAGATATATAATTAAATGTTTATTTTACACAACAAATATAATGGAATGATCTTTTCTTTCTTTTTCCATACATTTCCATACATGCATACCAAAGGAAGATAGATAGACTGTAAATTCCTAATGTACCCTAGGCCTAAATGTATCCATAATGGTTCATTATCTACCATCTAATTAAATGATGCTCATTCCTACATGAAGAGAGCAAGATGATGATATTTTGGACCAGAGTTCAAATTCTGGATGCCACAATCAGCCATGAGCAGAAGCCCAAGGGAGGCAAATTAGCTGAGATGTCTGGGTGGGAACGGGAGACTCCTCCCCCATCAATCACAGTGACACCTTTGTGTGAGGTCATGTTTGAGAAACAGGGTATATAGCACCTTCCTCTAAATGTGACACGAATCCATCACACATCCTTTCGCAGAATTTACAGGCTGCACGCTGCAGTGAACCATGTGCCTTCATATCACAGAGCAGAGCCAGAATATAACACTCCGGGATCAGCCAGCTGCGGCTGCTGGCAGTCTGAACCCTGTAATTGGGATTCAGCGGGAACAGCGTGATGGGTTGCCACGTCCTTTAGTGAAAGGGCTTGCGTTCGAGTAAACGTCTTTATCTCAGCATGTCAGAGTTTGTTGTTTTTGTGGAATTCTATACAAATCGTCACATGAGTCCTTTAATAATCTGCTCGCTTATGATGATCTTCGGCCAATAAAAAGATGATGGATGATGGTGAAGGACTGTGCGCTACTCGTGGCCCCTTTCTGAAGTTTCTGACTTCTCATCTGTCCTGTCTAGTTATCCTGTTCTGTACAGAATGCTCAGATTTTCCAAAAACATTGCCTTCTCGGTGCTTCTCTGAATGTTGCTTTCACACTCTCGTTTAGAGTATGTGTGGACAGAAAAAAAATAAAGAAATAAAGTACATAAATATGTCTACTTCCAGCACTTGCATAGAACTTATTAATAACGCTTAAAATAGCAATGCGATGCTTAAATACAAATAAATACAACAACTGTTTAGTGCATGCTTTAAGAAAATGCTAATAAAATATCCTAGCAGGCCAAAAGATAGAGAGAGAGAGAGAGAGAGAGAGAGAGATTTCTTTTTCCAGTGCTACAGTTGAGACAAACAACCTCTTTTATTTTATATGCATTCGTAGTCATAATAAATCTCATTTAAATTGAAAACAAGTCAGTCAAACTGAAATGGTCTCATAGAGCTTTTTATCAATGTAGAGTCGAAATACCACAAGTTGTTCCTTTTTTATATTGCCATTTTCTTTAAAAAGAGGAATGGTCAAAGTGCTCTCATACAGTAGGTCACCATGAATGGTTACATGTGTTAATGATGACAGGTTTGATCAGGATTTGAACTTCAATCAAATAAAAATGAATGAAATCCAACCATGCAATAAAGAATTTCTATCCATCCAGAAACATCTGTACATCTTGGTGGTGACCATCGTATTTATTCCCACATTTATGACAGTGGTGAGACCTCTGGTCAACATTCTCACTCACACATTACAATCAATTTGGGAACATTAATTAGCCTAATCTGCATGTCTTTGGACTATGTGGGGAGCACAGAGAGAACATGCACACAGACTCTGAGACGGGAATCGAACCCCGACCCTGGAGGTGCAAGGCAAAAGCACTAACCAGTGCGCCACCAATTTTAATTTCTGTATGTAAATAAGGTGAAGTTATGTTACTTAATGTTTAATAATGAAATGGATCTTAATGCAAAGTCTTACTATTGCATTTACTGTGTAAGGAATCAAACATGTCAGGCTGTAATGTTGTAGGGAATTACTCAGTGATGGACTGATGCCACCTGACACAAGATAAATTACAGTAAAACTAACACTGGAGACTCCTTCCATACATTTTAAACAGTCATCTCATACAGAAAACTTTACTATAACTACTTTACCAAAGACATGCCTTTTTTTTGTCAATTTATGTGGCATGTTTTTTAGTACAAGTCCTTGTGGAAGCTATTACTATAAAGAAACCTTAAATAATAATATTATTATTAAATAGTATTAATAAAAAATACTATTTTATAACAAACAAAGTGAAAAAAGAGAGAAACAAACAAAAACAGTCATTTGTAATTACTGTCTCCTGTCAGAGCTGCTGTTATAGAAAATCAATCAAGAAATTTCTCACAATCAAGCATTCTAACAAAATCAAGAGACATGATTCAAGGCTACCCTACAACCTGTTTTTCTCGTCTAAACTCTTCCTGCAGTGTTGTGATGAAAGTGTCGGAGGTTTAAACAGCACGCTTTATTGCCAGTTTACCACAACAAACACAGCCTGCTGTTCTCATCTTGCTTTTTTTCCTAATAAAGTATTTCCTATGGCACGGCTTGACCTAGTTACGAGAAGGATGTGATGGAAAAACTTGCCAGCCAGTCAGTCAGTCTTCTTTTTTCTTTGATCTCTGTAATTATAATTATTTTCAATCTTTGGAAAAGTTAAATAAGGAGTGTGTGTTCCACCACTCGGACAGAGGTCTTAAGGATATAGGTTTGGCAGATGGAGATGATGTCACGCATTAGTCATCACCAAGAGGCCGTTATGGTAGAACCGGAGCAGCGTCACTAAACGCACATAACCTCAGCCGATACATGACATGACACGGTTCAGGGGTTATGAGCAGAGATGTGTGTGATTTTACCCATCATCAGCTCCAAGGGCCCACAGGAGAATAGACTTCTATTTTAGTCATAGGCAGCTGAAATAACGTCTGACCAAGGATCGTTTCCGTCGGTTTATTGCCCACCAGGGCCTCAAATTAGGTTTTGGGGTCCAGACCAGAAACACATGGGCTGCCCACCTTGGGGCAGGAATGTGTGTGGTGTGTGTGTGTGTGTGTAGTTTCCAGATTACCAGGAACGGTTTACTACTGTCATGTGGGAAAAGGACCTACATTACATTACATTACATTAAGAATTTATCACTGTCATTTTCTTTCGTTTTGTCTAGAAGTGCAGTGGTAAGGCTGGTATGTGAGAGTGTGTGTGTGTAAGGTAATATTGTATTGGCTGGTCTCTGATGGTTCTTGTGACAGTGGTGAAGGTGTTGTACTACTGATTGGACGGTCCCAGGTTTAAGCACCACCACTTCTGGGCCCTTGAGCGAAGCCCTTAACTCTTAAGTGCCCAAATGTATAGCAAAATAAAAATTTTGCACTATATAAGAGCATCTGCCAAATGCTGAAAATGTACATGTCCCTAATGTAGAGTTTGTGAATAGCGTAAAGGACAGTACCGGTGAGAGTATACAGGAAGGGTGAGGTTTTACCACCTTAAAAGGAAACATTTACTTTAAAAGTTTATTTTAACAATTGTTTTCGGAGTCAGCGCGATGATAAATTGGTTGATGCGAAAGAATCATGATACGATTTTTTTCCCTCCATCTTTAATGTGCAGTACATAGCCATGTATGTAGATGTATTATCCGTGCCAGGCTCATGCCTGTTCAGAAAGCTCAGATTGCCCATGGCTGTGGTGAAGATCAGACGTTTAATGAGGTCAGTTATGAGGGTAGTAATGTGAAGTGGCAGAACATTGAGCACATTTTTCAGATGATTGGAATGTGTCCCAGTGCTTTCTGCCAACAAAAAGCATGACCTAGTTTTTTCCTACATTAAGCATTTTTTCAACCTTTATTTATTTAGTAATTCTGTGACATTTTGGTTCCAGGGAATAATAAAGCCTCCTATCTACTAAATTATAAAGCTGATAAATTTGACTGTAAAATAAAGTTTAGAAAGAAAAGACAACTTCATAGACCTCAAATAACAGTTTTTTAACACCATATTCCATATGCATGATAATATCTCAGTTACTAATAACCAGATATACAAGATGATTGGATTGTTTGAGGTATATATTAGTGCATCTCTTCATTTTAAAATCATAATCTTTTGACAAATACAAAATTTCTTACAGGGTAAATGGATTTTTGGGAATACCACGAAAAAGTTCTTATTCCCAAAGTACAGAATCAGATCTGAAGTCTAAGAGTCAGTGCTGGACCTTCTGAACCTGATTCCCCAGCTCCTTGTTTCGTCTTGTAATTAAAATTTGGATAAGGCCACCTGCTACAAGATTAAGAAATGTGTAAATATTTTGAGACTTCATTTCATGCAAGAGCTGTCCTGCTGAGGATTTGTCCATTTTCACAACAGATGAATCTGATTTACGATGGAACAGAACCATAAAACATAAGCACCATGATCATGAACACATGCTGTATCTGTTTCCATGCACAACAGAACAGCAGCGCAAGTGTATCATATCAGACCCTCGCCGGCTGCATGCCAGACTAATTGAGCTGTGCCGAAGGGCTCTAAGAGTGCATTATTGTTAATCTGACCCTCTCTTTCTAAACACACACAGAGGGTGTGAAACTTAAACATGTTGTAGCTGTTAAAAACCAACAGGAGTGTTTGGTAAAAATCGAGTAGAGTTAGTTCAGTCACTTTTACCTTTGATTACATCACACAATGTGGTGGCCAGTGTAAATGATTCATTGTTCCCCCTGAACCACTCTTTCACAATTTGTGTCCTGAAATATGTCTGTTCCATCAGGGAAGGAAAACTGATTGATGTGATATCCTGATCATTCAGTACATTCAGGTCGTCAGCTGACTTTATTTTATTGCAACATAACGAGTCTAGACCGGATCGACTGAAGCAACCCCAGATCATAAGACTGTCTCCAGAGGCTTGTACAGTGGACACTATGCATGATGGGTGCATCGCTTCATCCTCTTCCCTTCTTACCCCATCATGACAACCCCATCACTCTGGATTAGGGTCAATCTGGACTCATCAGACCACATGACCTTTTTCCATCACTCCAAAGTCCTGTCTTTATGCTCCCTAGCAAACTCAAGCCATTTTTTTCCTCTCACTAACAAGTGGTTTAGTCCCAATCCTGTGAGTTCTCAACACAGTGTGTGTATGTACTTTTAAACATCCGGTGCAAGTTCACCAAGTGTTTAAGTGATCTTCATTCATGATTTTTTTTTTCCTGACCACATTTGATGTTGTGGTCACCAAGTTTACCGGTTTAGCATTATCCTTCCAGATTTTGATAATGTATTGAAGATTTTTTAGCCTTTTTTTGCGAGAGTTTTTGCTTGTTTGTTTATAGTGTGAATTCTTTCCATTTTTAATATCATTTTCTATGCTAGATTTGGTTTGGTGTCTTGCTTTAAACTGAGTATAAGCTGAATACATGTACAATAAAGTCACTGAATTCAAGACAAATGGCACAAAGAAAAAATTTTGACGGAGGATATTTTTGCGCAGGTAAGGACGTGACATTTTACAGCAATGTGTTGGTTTGGGCTGGGGTTAAGCGAGCGATGAAGGCATTTTTTTCGTTCTTTCTGTGTGTATGCTGTGTTCTCTAAGACTCAGGCATCTGCTGTGCTAACATTTACACAGACGACTGTGGTGTGAGTTCCTAGGAAAAGGGGGAAAAATCCCCTTAGGGGTGGGTTACATGGTAAATCTACATTCATGCGCAAGACCTTGTCTATATCGGGCTTAGTGTGGCAATGAAAAATAGCAAATGCTTGCAAAATGAGTGTATACTTAATTATTAAGAATGATAAAATAATACATATGATAAACTTATAAGGGTGTATATTAATGTAATGAAATCTCAGTTGATTTTGTGTTTTGTGCGTACATAAAAAAAGAATGACAGAAAACCAAATGGATGTTTTTATGCATAGTTAGACTTTTTCATCTGCATCTGGCAGCAATTTACACTTTTTACAAAAGTGGTAAAATACAGCTACTTGGTATAGCTGTATATATGCTGAACATTCTTACGCAAGGCAACACTGAAACCACAAATGTACTTGGCATATACTGTACAATTGAGCTCGGCTTGAATAGTGCTCATTGTGTGTCTGCTAATCCTCCAGTACAGGTACATATGTTCAACTGCTTGTTAACACAAATATCCATTCACTTGGGCACACGGCAGTGACTCAATGCATTTAAGCATGTAGACAACGTCAGGAAAATCTGATAAAGTTCAAACGGAGTATCAGAAAGGGCAAAAGAGGTGATGTAATTGACTATTTCATGGTTGTTGTTTCTAGATAGGCTGGTCTGAGTATTTTCAAAACTGCTGATCTACTGGGATTTTTACACACGGCTATTTCTAGGGTTTACAGAGAATGTTCTGACAGAGGCACCTAGAGGCAGATGGGCTAAAGCAGCAGAATACCAGAAAAGAACATGAAACTGAGGCTACACCTCACATGGGATCAACAAAATTGGAAAAACAACATTCACAACATATCTCAAGAACATTCCAAATCAGCTTCCACGGTCACGGAGACCTGCAGCCTATCCCAGGAGGCTTAGGGAACGAGGCAGGGTACACCCTGGACAGGGTGCCAATCCATCGCAGGGCACACACACATACACACACTCACACACCCATTCACACACTACGGGCAATTTAAGAACGCCAATTAGCCGAACCTGCACATTTTTGGACTGTGGGAGGAAACCGGAGTACACCGAGGAAACCCAACTAGCACGGGAAGAACATGCAAACTCCATGCACACAGAGACGGGAATCAAGATGGCAAAAACCACATCAAGTGAGGTGGATGAAAACCACATCTGGTTCAACTGGATCTCTTTAACATATCTGCTATCTTCATGGTTAGAAATGTAAACTGAAAGTGCGCGGGATTGTTAAATGCCCTTGTGCCCTGATGTGTCCCAGGGTTTCAAGGAGTCTACATGCTGTTTTTTCCTAAAATATTTGAAATGGGAACCATCAATGCATTAAACTCCATCTGTGGACTCTATAGCTTCGCATTATATCTTGGTAGGATAACCATATGGAGGATTCTCATATAGAAAACTGAACCTAGCGCTCAATTCAGACCAAGACAAAACATCCAAACTAATGTCTGTATGCAATAGATGAATGGAGCACGAAACAACTGTGTGGATTACGGTTGCTTAAGATTGATCAAATGTAAATGTTAAGAACAAAGTGCTTGTAAATTAATCCCCGAGGAGAGCTTACACATCTTTAATAATAAACAGTCACTCATGTGAAAGTGATTGGGATTTCTTTTGTCAGTTTCACTTTCTGCGCCAAAGAAATGGGAACAAGATGTTACACACCACCTTCAATTTGTCCACATGGAGGAAGACTACACCAAATTAGAAAGCGGCTCTTAAGGGTTGTTGGCATTGTAATGTGTGCTCGGGCGATCTATGTGAACCATTAATCATTCAAAGGACCGTTCGACTACTGAACTATTACTTTGTTTATGGGCAGATGCTGACAAGTCACACAGTTTAACCAGATTCATGTGCTGTTGTGATGTTTGGCTTGTATCGCAAGTCTCCAACTGTGTGTGTGTCGGTGTTGGAAAAGAAAGTCTGAAAAACTTTCAAAAGGGAAATCTGCAACTTGGGGAATAAATCATTTTATGCAATCACATTTGATTGGTTAGAAAAATGTTGATTTAGTTTTCTTTGAAAACAGCTCTATTTGTATGACAGATGATCCACATAAATAGGTTTCAAAAGAGATGAAATCAAAATGGTGAGGTTGGTTTTTGGTGAGGATTTTTCATTTTATTTTTAATTGAAGGAGTCTCCAGTTGTAGGAAAACTTTGGAAAGTCGTTATGACTCAGTACAGTCTTGGAGTCTACATAGTCATGCTTCTAATTAACATGAAAAGCTGTACTGTATTCGTTTATCTTCTAAACACCCCCTCTGTTCTGCATATGTCATTGGACAAATTACAGTGTTAACAGTGATTTTGCTTGATCACACTTAGGGCACTTACATTGATCCACTAATAATGAAAACAATAGACCTTATGCCTCATGTAACCACCTCGTCCGGATTAGTCTCACCCGATCTAGCCTGCTGGGAACGAATTTTCAATGGGATTGAAAATGTCAACCAAAGTATAATACTACAGTATGTATTATAATAATAGTACAATAATAACTGTGTATCTGAGGCAGGGGTAGCTCAGTGGGTGAGGTGATGAGCTACTCATTGGACGGTCCCAGGTTCAAACCCCAGCACCACCAAGTTGCCACTGTTGAGCTCTTGAACAAAGCCCTTAACCCCTAACTGCTCAGAGGTCAAATGGGATAATGTCGGTTACTCTGGATAAAGGGAATGTAAATAAATTCAAATTCAAATTCAAATTTTATTTGTCACATACACAAACATACACAGTACGAAATGTAGTGAAATGTATTATACGACTGCTATTGACCCTAAAAGAGAATTAAAGTATACAAATAAGAAATAAATATAAATAAAAGAATACGATAAAAAAATTAAATTAAAAATTAAATTAAACTAGGAAAAAATAGAACTAAAAATAAAAATAGAAATGTGCTAGAAAAAAAATTGAACTAAAAATAAAAATAGAAATAGAAATATGATATGCATAAAAATAGAAATATACTGTACATAGAAATATGATGTGCATAAAAATAGAAATATACTGTACAAATTGAAATATACTGTACTGGTGTGCAAATATGCATAGAAGAAAGTGTCTTTGTGCAGAGGTTATTAAAGTGTCTTTGTGCACTGGTCCAGGATGTAAACGTAAACATGTAGTGTAGTTGTGAAGGTAGGTGTGCAAAGTTATTAAAGTGTCTTTGTGCAATGGTCCAGGATGTAGATGTACAAAATGTAGTGTAGATATGAGGGAAGGTGAGCGTGTAATTGTCCATAGTGTTCATGGATGTAAAAGGATTGATAGATTTGATCGATTATGGAAAGATTGTGTTAGTTCGTGGTATCAGTTCATTAGGTGAATATTAGTCATGTTAGGAATAAGTACATTATTTCCACGCATTTTTTTTCTTACTTTGGGTTAACATTATGGGCATGAGTTTCCAGGAAGGAAATTCTGCTCCCATTAATTATTGGTAAACACTTATTAAACAATTATTGGGAAGCACAGATTGGCCACATGTTGTAAAGCATATAACCAATTTTAAGCATGATTTAATCTACCTGGGAAATTAAACACTTCAAAATGTTCTGATTAAATGCTTTGATCATATAAACACACAACTTGTTTGATCAGCATCCATGTTAACAGTTAAGTTAAGCTGGATGATATCGATCAGATCAAAATATCAAAATATTCTTCATGTAAATGTAGCGACTGATTACTTTCCTTGAACAGCACACACACCGTAAAGTGTGTCATAGATACAATACTTCACAAAGTCAGCATTCTAAGGAGTGTATTGTTCTTCCAGGAAAAGTTGACAATGTTGCAATCACTTTCTTTTGTCTGTATTTCTAATTTCAGACAGTCCCATTAAACGTGTGCCGCTATAAGCTAGTTTTGTATGTAAGCTCCTCAGGCGTAACACTGCCTTTGTGATTCTATTGCAACAGAGGAAGTGTCTGAAATGTTTTCTATCACAGTGAACACAGCTGTTTTGGCAGTAATACGTTTTCCAGATGTTATTCCCCCCCCTACCACTTTTTCAAGATTAAAATGAGTGTGTGTAATGGAGTAATGCTGTCTGAGTGCAGTCGAGGCAATGGCCTTCCTGATTCATGACGTGTAGTGCAGAAGGAAAAGAGAAACAAGACTCCACTGGTTGTCTCTGAGTCAGTGGTTTAAACTAACATTCCACTCAATGCATTACATTTCACTCTGGCTCATTAACTATAATTTATCTTCCTGGCATTATGTGAAGAGGGCTGAGATTTCATCCTTAAAAATAAAATCTTGTTAGGCTTAACATATTAATTGTGTTGTATTCATTGGAAGTTTTTAAGCATATTTTGCTAAATAATTTGAATTCAAGGATTCACAATGAATGTAATAATATTTTTTTCTATTGCTTTTAACAGCAACCTGTCACAACATTACAACTTCCAGACATCCAGATTTAGAATTAGATCCCGAATGAACAATACTCGTCATAGAAGTGGAGATGATGTAAGAACTCTTCTCCTTTTAAGTGATCCTGGAAACTGGGATTATAAATCCTTACCTTTTTTTTGCCACCATATGTGGAATTTATGATGTCATTTCCCCAGTAATAATGGATCGTGATGGCTTTCACCAGTCTGGCAAGAGCAGCTCTGTCTTCAGGGTTTGTTAGCACAAAGCAGTCTACCCCGTTATTTAATGCCTTTTGCACACTTCTATGTCCAAATCTTTTTTTTTTTTTTTCTTTTGTCTGCTATGTTGTCTGGATATTTCATCCTGCGCCTAACATTCATCTTTGTATAGTGTACATGCACTAGTCTGAATGGTGTTTTTGATCTTAACTTTTCCAGAGATGTAACATTCACATGCTTGTCAGTCCGTAAAATGCTTTGAAATATCGTGTGTTAAAAATGAATGAAAATCTGCTAAAAATCAATAGTGTAGCTATACAAGAACTAGTAAATGCAATATGCAGAAGTAAAATTGTCGGAAAATAGAGCATCAGAGATCAATTTTCAGCTCATGGTGTGACTTGGCCTTAGGTGCTCACCATTACTAAGATCATTATTTTGTTCAAAACACAATAAAAAATGAAAGAAACACATAATAAACAAGCAGGCCTAGTTTTGCCATACCAAGTTGGGCAGCCAGAACAAAAGAGTGAGACTTGAGAAGCATTTGAGAAGAACTAGTTTTCAATCCTGTATTCTGAAACATTTCTTTTGATACAGATTTTTTTAATTTCAATTCCGAATCTTGCAATTACTTGTACCACTAATAAAAAGTGTGAAGGTACAATTATGATGCAGTTAAGTCTGGCTTTTTCGGTATTGGTATGTGGGTTTTATTGTTCACTCATTTTTTAAAAACTTTTTTAATTATTGTGTTTTTTTTTTTACTATAGATAAAACGTGCTTACTTTGTACGCATTACAGTACATGCACATTGTATGTTTCATAAGTGTTTGCTTTGAGTTTGAGTTAACTATTAAAATTCTAATTGGATGGTCACAGTTTTCCCCATGCTAGCTAACAGGTTAGGAACAGAGCTGATTTTAGTTAGTCTTGGTTAATATTCCCGCATATTCAATGGATTTTATCACCATGAATGGAAATCAGAGGTGCACATTTTTTTTTGGTCTTTTGTAAATGTTTCTTGTACCTTAAGAGATTATATTAAACTGTTTTGTAAATGTAAGAGAAAAGAATTTAAAATAGTATTTCAGTTTCTACCAGGTAAATTATGTTAATGTTTCAAGGGGAGTGGTGGTTCAGGGGGCTGAGGCTCTAGGTTGTTGATTTGGAGATTTGAGGATCTGGGTTTGAGCCCCATTGTCGGTGAGTTGCCACACCCCATGCTACCCAGCCACTGCATGCAGTGCCGGACCAAAGTCAGGTTAGAAAAATGAGAGGATTACGTCAGGAAGGGCATCTGGCATAAAACTTGTGGATTGGATGTTCTGCTGTGGTGACTCCTTGATGGGACCAGCCAGAAGAATTAATTTATGCTGGTACTGTATTTACAGTACACTATAACTTGAGTGGAAACAAGTGAGGTATTTTAAATGTACAGCATTTGGCAAACACCCTTATTCCAAGCAACTAACATTCATCTAATTAATTAATTCACCTGATCAGTTGAGGGTTGAGGGCCTTGCTCAGTGACAGCTTGGTGGTGCAGGTGTTTAAATCTGCACGCTTCTGATCAGTCGTCTTAACCACTGGGCTACTCCTGCACATCTGTTCCAAACATACAATTAGTCTGAGTGAAACCTTTGGTTATACAGTAGTTGTTATCCTCATAAGTCAGTTATGCATTGTGTAAGTCATGGCTGTTCAAATACAGTGTGCAGCACAGATTGTTATTCACCAACACGTAAACACACATAGTAAACCTGGCTATTAACAGACTAGTTGAATCATCTGCGAACTGGCCCCTGGAACTGGATTTGAACAGCCCGGGTCTAATTGATAATCTATTGGGTTTAATTTTCACTTTGGTTGCTTAGATGTTGGACCAATAACTTTTGCATTTGGAAGAAAAAAAATGATCAGAATTAAACAACAGTTTGTTTTGACTGAGTAATTTGATTGGATGAGAGCCATTTCATGAGTGGCGTTATATAGCATAACAGCACTGGGATGTTTCACTATATGTATCAAAGCAAGGGTAAAAGTAGATCTGTACTGGCAAGTGGGAAGAGCAAACCTCAGCAAACTTCTCTAACTTCAGATCAAAGGCACTACTGGGTGTGTGGAACAAGGAATTATACACCCTAGATAGGTCACTAGATTTCTATTTAACACTATTTTGGATTTGGATTCTGAAGCCTGAAAGTTAGTTGACATTCTAAAGCGGAATACATGAAGTATATAAAGTATAAATTTACCTTTACCTTGCATTTTGGCTACATAGTACCAGTAAGGATTTAAAACTACTTTCACCCCTCTTAATGAACTGTCGGCCGCTCACTGTTGGACACCAGCTCTAGTCCCTTTGGTTCATGGACCACTGATTATAGCGATCACAAATCGTCTCTGTGTTTAACCATTTAACATGAGGGAACACACTTCTTGAACCAATTCTCATAGTGTTGACATAGGTTTGAGGTTTGGTTGCAGTTTGGTTTGGAGTAACCTGAGACCCTTTTTTTTATTCCATACTGTAGCCAAAAAAACAACATACATGGCATTATGGTAATGTGGCTCTTAAAAAGCAAGGGATTTTGGCATGGCTGATATCTCGTGTTGTGGACCAATGATTATGTCTTTTTTGAATGAAAAGGAATTTATAAGGTACTTGTATGTAACTACATTTTTTTTAAAAATAGCTTAGATCTGTTTGAATACATTCAGTGTAATTAAGCATGACCTTGTACGTTCCTTTTTTTCCCGTTTCTCTAGAGAAACTCCTCGTCCTGACTGTTGCTACAGAAGAGACTGATGGCTTTCTCCGCTTCATGCAGTCTGCAAATTACTTCAAATATTCAGTCAAGGTAAGTCTCATTGTGAGAAATGTTTCGCCAGTTACTCACTGCCAAATCTGTTTCTCCTAAAGCACTGACCTCGACTTAGTCTGAATTCTTTGGAGCTTTGTGTGATTTCAGAATGTCGGGATCTCGAGTAATTTCACAGGTGAACTAAAAGGAGTGAATGGCATTGGGAGCATCATGAATGTCAAAAATGTCTGGCTTTTAAGTCTGCTTCATTTTGCTTGTGGGATTGTTTAATTTAGTTTGATCTTTAAAAAAAAAATGGAATGAATTCTGACCAGGTCTGTCAAGGCTGGGTAGGGCTTGTGTTTTACTGCTATGTTTCCTAACATAACATGCAAAATGTATTTGAAGACTCCGAGCTTGGATCAGCTGGCTTTGCTTTGCCATTTCTGGAATCAAACCAAACAGTTTTCTATTTGCTCCTGGCCAGAGCACATGAGGATCCTCAATGTCAAAAGAAAGCTAAAGGGATTAGGTAAAATAAGGTTTCCATATTAATTTGTCCGTGGTGCTTCTATGCGTGATTATGTACAGTATAGCAGTGTCCAACATGTGAGCTGAGAGTTTCCAACCTGGTCGACCAGAAGATCTTCGAATCTGTGTAAAGCTAATTAAACTAGAAAATAGATTAGATGGCGGCACAGTGGCTTAGTGGTTAGAACTGTTGCCTTTTAACTACTGTATAGGGTCCGCGCTCGATTCCTGCCTCTGTGTGCATGGAGTTTCCATGTTCTTCCCGTGCTTGGTTGGTTTCCTCCCATAGTCCAAAGAATTTATACTTTGTTTACTGTATGAAGCCTTATTCATTTAACAATCTCAAATTTCAATTTGAGGGCCCCCCCTTTTTTTTTAATGGACTCTAAAGTGTACTGAGACTGTGTAATGTGGGCTATTATAAAAAAAAAAAAATACATGTGACACCTCTGATATAAATTGCTCATGGTCTTTTCCAGGTTTTAGGAATGGGTGAGCAGTGGAAAGGAGGGGACGTCGGAAACTCGATTGGTGGAGGACAAAAAGTCCGACTGCTCAAAGAAGCAATGGAAGCATTGGCTGACCAAGAAGACCTGGTGATCCTCTTTGTGGACAGGTATGGGGAAAGTGATGAGAGCATGAACATTATGCAAATTGTGTATGTAAATTTGGATAGTGTTCGAAATATAAGTCTGATTCCTTATATCCAAATCCTTTTTGGATCCTGGGTGGTGGGTGGTCTACCATTGATCAAACGTCTTTGTCTGGCACATCCTCAATCAGATTGAGATCTGAGGAATTTAAAATCTTGGAAACAACTTATTGACTTCTAAGACCTATATGCAGCAGGTTGTGATGCACCAAATGTTCTGATACCTTTCTTTCATGGCCAGTGTTTACTTTTTTTCAACAATTTGTGATACATTGGCTTATCTGTGGGATTGGTCTGGAGTAGCTGGCCTTTGGTACTCACAGGCATAGATGAGGCTTGGGTGCCCATGAACCTGTCACCAGCTTACTGGTATATAATTGATAATAAATTTTATTCAGTTCACCTGATGGTGGTGGTGTTTGGCTGATTGGTATACGGTATATGAAACAGTAGCACTATGTGGTTTTGGCACGTAAAGACTGATCTTTCTGACCAGTCTATAATAGATGATCTAAACAGCATTAGTTAGCTTTATGAACATAAGATTGTTGTAATTGAACCATATTGGCCGTCATTTCCCATTAGCTTCCTACAATTTTGTGGGGTTGTGTGTTTCTTTAAATTTAATTATGGCTTCGTTATTACCAGGCAGAAAAGACAAACCTCCCATGAGGAATATGCTCAGGCTCACACACTGGATGCCAAGACTTACAACAGCTGTGCTGTGGACTTGAGTTAAAATAGCCTCTTTCACCGATTCTTATTAAGACTTGTGGGTCAGTAGAAGGTTAGGGCTTTTCTTCACTTGCATGTGCGGAAATTGTTCCTAGGGTAGAGTTGGCAGTGAAATAGTTTGTGTCCTGTGCTGTTTTCCATTTGATATGTTACTGTGATTGGGGTTAATATGTTGCTAAATTGTTAAGATTCCATGGAAAGCTGTAAATGACTTCAGCAGGCAGTATGCTATTGTACAGGCACTGCAAAGCTACTGTATCATGAATATACATTTGTCCACCTACTAGCACTTATGCTATATTTTGTCTTTAATTTCACCATTCCTTATGTTAAATTATAGCACGTCTAGCATAATTAGCATGTCTGGCTTGCAAGAATAGACACGGACATTAATTAGCGTGAGACCAGTTTGAGGGAGACCTAGTGTTTTCAGCTCCCTTAATACCCACCTGCAATGTGTACTGTTTTTGGTTGCTTAAGATGGATCCCCAGAAACACCTTCCCTCAGTTCAGGGAAAGTCTTTTATATAACTTTCTGAAGATTCGAGACTACTAATTATAAATGCACGCGTCGCAATTCTGGGGTAAATTTTGGGTTTCTTTTATAGCTTCAAACTTTAGAGGAAAGCTCATAATGACAGCCTTTATGCAAAGATAACTAAGGCTTGTGCTTAAGCGAAGTATTTGTAAAAATTATAGTGAAGACAGATTCACCTTCTCTTCGTCTGCTATTCTTAAAATGGTTAGGTGTCTAGGGAGTAATGGAGGGCTGGGCGATATGTACATTGGAATATTGCACCTTGCTTTTAAAAAAAATAGCTTGCCGGAGCGTTCATATAAGAAATGTTGAAACCTGGTTAGGTGGGAAAAACATTCATAGTCTCTATTTGAGTTTGCATAAGTATGCAAAAAAATTCTCAGTTCTTAATGCAAAAATTTGGCATTTAAATGCTGGGCGTTCATATGCCGTTGGTACCACTGTATTCTAAAGTTTTATAAATCTGATGATGATTTATAGGTATGTTTAACTTATGAAAACATGCCTGTCAAACTTTATGAAATGATTAATAAATGATGCTAATTCCTGGTGAAAGTTGCTTATTCTCTAGGAAGCATTTTCATACAAGTGACTATTCAATCCAAGCAGAGGACGGAGCCTTTGGGTGAGCCACCTTGCCCACGGCTTCACCAGCGGCTAGAATATGACCTCACATTCCTCTGGATTATTAGTGCAAAACCATAGAATGAAACTCTTGCTATTTAAAGACAGTGCTTAGTGGTTTAGAATTGTAACATGGGGTGAACAGTGAGGTATGATGTGGAGATAGACATGCTTTTTTGACACAAAAAAGCCAGATGTGAGGCTGTAGAGTATGCTTCCGTTTTTGGAGATGTATGATGAATGTTCTTACCATGGATATTAATAGTGGCTGAAACAGGAAGCTTTAAATACCTCTTTGTGTTGACACAAATTTTCCGGATGGTTCTTAACTGAGGCTGCTAGACTGGTGACAGCGCAGATGGAAATGTTTTTTTTTTCCCCTCCTAAACTTTCATGGTTTCCTTTGACGGTAAAAACTAAAAAGGTGCCCATCAGTACAACACCACATAAAGATATACAATATAACATACTGTATAATAATTTTACCGCTTTATTGAAGCTGGTTTAAAAATTAGATAATTGTATCTAAATTAACTGCTTCCTTTTCTGAAATAGTTCTCCCAACAACCTTTTGTTGTAGTGTAGTGACAATGGATTGTATAAAACGACCAATTTAGGGTGTTAAAAGCAACATTACAATATTAGTTTGCAATATTCGTTTTTAAGATTTATTCTATTAATAATGTTAAAAGTGGACTGTTTCGCTGACAACAATCTCAGTTGTTTATCCAAATCTTCACCGGCAGACCCCAAAGACTTTAAATGGGATAAAGGGCGTGCAAATGTATGTATAGTCCAAGTCCTGTGAGTTTATGTCACATTGTGTGTTGAAATGCTCTTACTTCCAATATTAAATATAGCTCTGAGTTCTGTTGTTGATTACTTTCATGACAAAAAGATTTTTTTTTTCATTTTACTAGTACATATTTTTTTGGCCAAAACATATTAATTACTGACATAATTAAGGCTCTCTTACGTTGGTCGTTGGTCTAAATGGACGCACACTAACTGTGTTGGTTTAAGTATTCTATAAATGACACTTTCTCTATCTCTTTAGTTATGACCTTATCTTTGCTGGAGGCCCAGAGGAGATCTTGAGGAAGTTCCAGCAGGTCAATCACAAGGTGGTGTTTGCTGCAGAGGGTGTGATCTGGCCGGATGCGCACTTGGCAGAGAAGTACCCGTACGTTCGCAGTGGAAAACGCTTCCTGAACTCTGGAGGTAGGCATCTGGGGAATGTTTGGATCATGGGGTATTGGTAGAAATGATTAGGCTAATTGGTGTGAAGAGCGTGTGAGTGTGTGTGCAGGAAAAAAGCAGTAAAGGTGATGAGTGAGAGATAATAATTTAATGTGCATTTTAATGTTTTGTTTTCTTTGGTGATTGAATCAAATGTTTGCCAGCATAAGTAGAAAAAATTATTGGCGCCCCTTTTTTTTACAAATGTAAAACCATTTACAGGTACATGCAGTCTGTCTAAAATTCTTAGAACACATTCTTAAACCTTTAAAACATGGAAAGTAAATGTAATATTTAAAATTCAAGTTTTATTTATAAAGCGAATCTATTGGCACCAGTGTTGGGTGAGATAGGGGTATTAGTAGTTCACAGATTATGGGCCAAACTTCAAAGTGATGATGGTAGAATAATTATAAAGGTCTTGACTTAAACAACATGCATGAGGAATCACAAAGGAGTTTTCATTTTCTGCAATGGAAAAGTACTCGAACTAGTTACTTTTATCAGAAAATAACGCTGTAATGTAACTAATTACTTTTTAATGACAGTAATTATGTAATTTTGTTTTTTTTTTTACTTTAAAAAGTATCATCCCCAACACTGATTGGCACTATGTCTAGTTTCCTTTTTTTTAAATGTTAGTATATACTGTAGGTGATATTGACCATGTTACTGCTATGATAACTACATTCAGACCCAGTATACAAGTATAGCTCTAGGTCAGCGATGTGAATTCACTGAGCTGCCAAAACCCCTAAAATTATAATAAGCACAATGACTGTCATTAGCCTGTAAAAACAACAAAACTTTTCCGATAAGAATAGGATAGAGAAAGTGTTTCCTTTCTAACCTTCTACAGTCATACTGTGGTATTTCCTGAAGGACACCCAGCATACTGCTCTATTCATGTGAGAGTGCTCAATGAATAGGGTATTCATCAGAGAGAGAGAGAGAGAGAGAGTGCGTGGGGGAAAGAGGCAAAAAGGCAGTTGAAAAGGTCCACATATGAGAGGGGGAGTGTGTATATATATATATGGGAGAAAATTAGTTTTACCACACCCAATTCTTTCTACGTGGTTCTGTGGATCTTCTTCAATCCTTTATCTTTATCTTTTCCTGCCTCAACTCCTCCCAAGTTAAATGTAAACCGGGAGCTCATCATGGTCTCCAGACGCTCATCAGTCACCAGTTCACAAATCACAGTATTTATCTCGTGCACCTATTTTAACCAGCAGAATTACTGCCTTGGCATTCTGTTCAGTAGTACACCCTCCCTATCTGATCAGATCAGTGTGGATAAATGTATGGAATTATGGCGGGGTGTTGTTTGGTTTGGGCGTCACGGTTGACATGATCAGTCATGTGGAACTTCAGGGCTGGTCATTTTCTAACAGCAATCCAACACACTGCCACAGTAAACTGTGTCTAATACGCTGTAGGCAGGACATATAAATAAATAACGTGCTTGAGTGAGAACAGAAACGCCAGTGTTCTTCTCAAGACACTGATTTACACATCTTGCCAATGGACTTGCAAAATCCTTGCAAAACACATGCAAATTAATATTTTTTTATAATATTATAATAAATATACAGTATACCTGCAAAAATTTTGAGTTTACTTTCTTGCTTCAAACCTTTTTCATTTCATGCATGTTGAGTTCCTATTCTCAATCCTGGTCCTGGAGAACCCCCTGCCCTGTCTTTTTTAGCTCTCATATCAGATTAGTTAAATAAGCTAATTAACAGTCTTTCTTGAATTGGATTTGGTGTGATAAAGAAGCCTGACTGGGTTCCTCCAGGACCAGGGTTGAGAACCATTGCGATCGTTTATTTAAAACTTTTCTCCAGGTACACTTGACCGTAAGTGCTTTAGCAATAACAACACTACTGTCTCCCTCTCCCTGTAATGACTACTTACAGGAATAACAAAAATACACCACAACGTCATCACAGATATTTTAGTCCTGTTTAGTAAGCCCTTTATTCTTGTTAGGGTCCTGTCGGATCTGAAGGCAATCCTGAAAACACTGGACACATGGCAGGGCACAACCCTGGTAGTTTTCTTGCCAAGTGGCAATTTAAAGTAATCAGTCCAGCCACCAGTATATTTTTGGGATGAAACCAACATGAACATGGGAAGGACATTCAGAACTCTGCTTAGTACTGCAGACTTGCCACGTGCTGCCTCACCATCCTGCCCACAAATATTTCAATATAAACATATTTAGGGTAATTTAGGGTGAAGCCTTCCTTTATAAGCCGAGCTATTAAGTAAGTGTGATAATTTCATCCCAGGTTGCAGATTTTAAGGAAGATCGGCTGGAACAATTTACAAATTATTTTTGTAACAGCAATTTATTTTTACATAAGACCTCAAACACATTACAGTGATAAGACTCTTAGCCACAATAAAACATTAGAATAGTACAGAAATTTTGAAGAAGAAGTCTGTACATCCGTGAATGACGATCCTGTCTAAGGTGACTCAGACCCCACTGCAGTCGTTCCCTTGAATATAGAGCAGAATGCCTGACCCATGAAAAGCGACAGACGCTGTAGTAACTAGTCGCTACCTTGCGTACGAGACGCATCTGTCTATGTGAACTGTACACACAATCATTCACCAACACCACTTCCACATTACAGGAACTCGGCTGGGAGTTATTGCCACATTCCCCGTACAGCCCTGAGCATTTACACATGTTTGGGCCATTAAAGGAGTTCCTGGGAGGCCAGCGCTTGAGACCTGCAGCAGGCGGTTTGATCATGCCTCCGGTGTACTGAGAAAAACTTCCTACCTTAATGTTATCCGAGCACTAATGAAATGGGATAAGCAGGGGATTATATAGAGAAATAAAGAGAGTTTTTATGTGTTTTTTTATTTTTTTATAATTTCTTCATGTCTGTGCTCAATTAACTTAACTGCTGAAATTATAATTTGAGACATCTGTGCTTTATTGCTCAGTAGTAAACTTACCACATCTAATTCAATGATTTAATTAAGCAAGAGCTTTAAACCAGTGAATGATTCAGACACAAGTAGTTTTTTGTTCATTCTTGAATCCTATTTCTATTTACAGTATAGAGACCTTTATATTGTAGTATTATTGGCGGTGATGCTATTTTTATTTTGTTGTTGTTTGCAATATAACCTACAAGTTTGTTTTTGCTATACAGAGAGCTTTATATTATATAGTACATGTATACATCTGAGAAAACATCTCATTTAATGATTAAAAAAATCTAGGTTTGGACAAAAAGCCATAAACATAAGATTTAATAGATCTCTGATTAAAGATGTCCACACCTGCTAAGTCCTAGCTAAGGCTATGTTCACTTAGATCTGTTTTGGTAGGGCTGTCAGAGCACACAGAACTGATGTTTTCGGATCTGAGTCACTTTCGTACTTGGTTCTAGATCAGATTAATAACTGTTACGCAGTCCTGTGCTTAAATGGGAATGATCAGGTCTGAATTTATGTGACTTTGTGCATATTTGTGCTAAAATCCATCTATTGTTTGAAATGAATGAGTGGTTACACCCAGACGGTACGACCAAAGGGATATCTATGTGTACAGTACGTGTGTGCCACTGGAGAGGACAGATGTGTCCACATTAGAGTCAGATAAAAGTCACTTGTAATCATTAATGTGACCTGTCATGACATGACCAAAACTCGGAAATGTGGCTTGTAATGTGAAAGTAGCCTAAGTGTACATGGGTAAATGTTATCATGATTAAATCTCGGTTCCTATCAAGGTTTTAGATACAGTAGCCTATAATTGACATAAGTACAACCAGATCAGTGTGTAAACAGATAATGTTTGTCAAAATTGTCCTCATGCCACTATTACGACTTTTTTTTTTTACGTCTTTAAAATCCAAGATCCATGCAACATAGAAACTTGCATACAAGAAAATGTTAAAACCTTATATGTCTCGACATAAACAGTAAATGTTGAGCAGGTAAGCAAAATGTGTGTTTTTGTAAAAGTGGAATATTTCAGTTATAGGTGTGTCTGATAAGACTAAAAGACGTGGTAATTATTGCATGTTCTTTAATATGCAGGTTTCCTCTCAATACAGAGTGGTTTTTATTGGTTTTTCTACCCCTGACTAAAAATTACACATTGTCAAAAGGATCATTTATAAAGATTGAAGAGCTTCTCTGTCACAATTACTGCTTGTCTCGGACAGCGGTTACACTCTAAAAGTCTATTTATGAAACAGAGTTGTGGAAGCCATTTAAAGGAACCTTTTGCTTCCCATGGGTAATTTAAATGAGGGTCTTTGGTTTAGCACTCTTTCTCCATTTGTTTCATCTCTCTCATTCCTTCTTTCCACGGTATGCCGTGTGTAAAGGCACTGAGGACATCTTAATGATGGGCCCTAAAAGGCACAGACACCCACAACGTACCCGTGCCCTGCAATTTCCCTTTGCAGCTTGTGTTCCTGAGGAATGCAGCATGCAGGTCATGATTGAGGCTGAATAGCCGGAGCCATGAGCAGATCGCTGGACTCTCTCACACACTGAGACTCAGGGCCTTTCTGGGTTTTTACATTGTGTCACAACCCCATGATTTGCAGAGGTTTTTTCAGGCCCAGCGCCAGATTTGCTTTAAAGCCGAGGCATTTCCATGACCAAAATAATTGACATAAAGTAACCGCCTTGACAGCTGCCTGAAATATGCTCTTTTACTTTCTCACACGGTCTTTTATAGCGGGCCGTAAACTCTGATGTTGTTTTTCCAGGCTTCATCGGCTACGCCCCGCACATCAATAAGATTGTGAATCAGTGGCAGTTGCACGACAACGACGATGACCAGCTCTTTTACACAAAGATCTATGTGGATCCACTGCAAAGGGTGAGTGTGTGTGTGTGTGTGAAGTCCAGACCTTCTGTAGAGACCGTAATTCAGCTCGTAATCTGACCACGTGTTACTATAACATGCATGACAACACATCGCACCCGCTCGAAACAAACAGGATAAAATTACGGTTTGGAGGAAAAAAAATCACATGGCCGCACTGTTCATGCTCTTACTTCATATATTGTGTGTGTGTGTGTGTGTGTGTGTGTGTGTGTGTGTGTGTGTGTGTGGGATGCGTGTTTTCAGGAACGTCTTAACATGACTTTGGACCACAAGTGCCAGATATTTCAGAATCTAAACGGAGCAGTGGGTGAGTCAGTTCACAAAGAATTCCTACGACTATCTAAATGGTTTGGAATTGTGCCTTAATATACATGTAGTGATATACTGATACACTCTTCTGTAGCGTCTTTGGCCCATTTAAGATTATTCCATTATTTCTACCACTTTCTATTGTTTTTACTACAACAGTGTGGTTCATGTGGTTGCACTGCTGTCAAAGTGCCATTTAAAGTAATTGAAATTACTTCCAAGTCCAAACACTTTTATTTCCTTGCAGATGAGGTTTTGCTGAAGTTCGGGACAGAGAGGGTTCGGATCAGGAACATTGTCCACGATAGTCTTCCTGTGGTCATCCATGGCAACATAAACACCAAAGTAAGCAGTTCCCTTAGGTTGCTTTCACATTTAAGGTTTTGATATATTTTTTTTCCCCCACAGCGCACTTTAGTTTTAAACTTTTTGTTGCTTTTTTGCTTTGCTTTTCCCGAAAACACAATTTGGAAAAGAAAAAGGTTAAACTTTTCAGAAATGTACTCAGTCACATCAAACAAGTTATTTTTATCGCTGACTAGGAATGCAAACATATGTGAACACTTTAATTCATTTGAACAGACAATTTGTTCTAATCAGTTGGAAGTGCAAATAGCATGCAGAGTATAATTTTTTTTCCCTTTCTTTTTCATTTTCTTTAGTAAGGTTCATGGAGCATCTAGGTAAAATAATAGTGGTACTACTACTAATAATAATAATTATTATTAAAATAATAATAACAAATATATAAAAATATTAATTATTTTACCAGTCCCATATTTATAAAATTTTCCCTGCTACTAAATATTCCACATTTAAGTGTAACAAAGTTGAAGCGATTGGGAACGACAGCAACTCAGCCACAAAGTGGTAGGCCATGTAAAATCACAGAGCGGGGTCAGCGGATGCTGAAACATAGTGCACAGAGGTTGCCAACTTTCTGCAGAGTCAGTAGCTACAGACATCTAAACTATATGCAGGGTTCAGATTAGCTCAAGTCATCACTCAGTGCAATGCAAAGCATCGGATGCAGTGGTGTAAAGCACTTTAGAGCAGTGGAAACATGTTCTCTGTACTGACGAATCACGCTTCTCTGTCTGGCAAACTGATGGATAAGTCCGAAGTTGGCGTTTGCCAGGAGAACAGTACAGTACTTGTCTAACTGCATTGTGCCAACTTTTAAAGGGGGATTGATGTGGGATTGTTTTTCTGAAGTTGGGCTCGGCCCCTTAGTTCCAGTGAAAGGAACTCCTAATGCTTCAGCATACCACGATGTTTTGGACAATATCATGCTTTTAACTTTGTTGGAACAGTTTGAGGAGGGCCACTTCCTGTTCCTGTGTGAAAAATTTCAATAAACACACTCCTAAATATTATATATATATATATATATATATATATATATATATATATTTTTTTTTTTTTTTTTTTTTTTTTTTCAATAGATTTTTTCATGACTCCAAAATCTATTGCCATTCCTCCTTAATCCTACAGGTGGCACACTCTAAACTATTATATATTATAATATAGTGTGTGTGTGTGTGTGTGTGTGTGTGTATATATATATATATATATATATATATATATATATATATATATATATACACACACACACACACACACACACTGTGTCATGAATTGCCACACAAAAGAATTGCGATACATCACAGAAACGATTTTACTCCCATCTCTAATATTAATATTTATATTACACAAAGCCTGTTGTGTAAGCAAACTTACAGTACTTCTTGGCTAACGGGATATTAATGTGTAATAAGAAACTTCTAACTCCAACAACTTTTCTAATTCCTGAGCACACAATCAGTCATGTCTGACATACGTTCCCGAACACATTGTCTTTTTGGCAAACCACTCTCATTCTCTAGAATTTCACAGCCATATGATTCGTCAGTCGGGTGTGGGTGGACAGGTTTCCAAGAAATCCAGCCGATAGTTTTCTCAAGGTTCTAGGCTTGAGCCGAGGAAAGTTGGAGATGAATATAGAGATTCAGAATCCCTACCAGACCAGCTGTTCCTTTTCTTTTCCCTTCACCATGGCCATCATGATAATTTAAACAAATCCGGCCTAGGGTTGAGTCATCGTCTCTTAACCTTTAAACATCTGTATGTGTTACTTTTAATGACTAATTATTATCGACCTAGTAATGAACCTCTGCTTGTTTTTTTTATTGGGGTTTTCAAGAAAATCCACACAGTACTCTATAAATGCAAGCATGGCACCTAAGAGGAAGCAGAAGCACCAGTGCACTAATGTCAGGGACAGACGTAATCCGTCTGGTTTACGTCTTCTGTCTCTTTATAAACAACAAGAGCTCCTCACTTTCCGTTGTACACTGCTGACCTCATTGGAGCCCAGAGCATAATATCCCAGTTCCTAATACGGTCACGTTTATGTGCAGTCAATGCAAGACTTAAATCCAGGACTACTTACAACATTAATAATCTAAACTGAATGTAAATTCTGAAAGCGCTTGCATCTGCCGGCCATCTGTTGTTGGACAGGGTAGAAGATTTACCATTTAGTTTTAAAGGACCGCCTTCCAGGGGTGAAAATCGTTGTGGCAGAGTGTCCATGTCTACCTGGCATCAATCCAAGTACGGAGAGCTAATTTCAAGCAGGATTATAACACTGCTGTTTTGGCAAGAATACATATCAGGATTTTCAGTTTCTATCAGGCAATCCAATTATACTGAATTACAATATCATCAAAGAGAATAAAAAATGTGGATTTGTACCCAGGAACTGCTGCTGTAATCATAAAAAATGACCTCTGCTCATCTAATGAGTCACAGATTAGACTTTTATACTGTACTGATTCATAATCCCACTATCTGGTGTCACCCAGAAAATGATTTTGCTCCATTTTTAATCTGGTTATGGTTCGCCTGTATGTTAGTTTTTTTTATTAGTGGCTGTTTAATACATTTTGGAATTCGATCGTCAGTTATACCAGAAATCATGTATTGTCATGTTCCCGCTGTCTAAAAAATTAAACAAGCTAATTTTATGATATTCACTTACATATTTTAGGCGGCACGGTGGTGTAGTGGTTAGCACTGTTGCCTTGCACCTCCAGGGTCCGGGTTTGATTCCCGGCCAGGCTCAATTCCCGTCTCTGTGTGCATGAAGTTTGCATGTTCTCCCTGTGCTTGGTGGCTTTCCTCCGGGTACTCCGGTTTCCTCCCACAGTCCAAAGATGTGCAGGTTAGGTTAATTGGCGTTCCCAAATTCCCCGTTGTGTGTGTCCTGCGATGGATTGGCACCCTGTTCAGGGTGTACCCTGCCTTGTGCCCTAAGCCTCCTGGGATAGGCCCCAGGTCCCCGCGACCCTGAATACAGGATAAAGTGGTATAGAAGATGAGTGAGTGAGCGACTTACATATTTTACACACATATTCAAAATTATTTTATAGTTGTAACCATTGGTATACAGAATATACTGTATTAATATACAAGGTAAGCCTATTTATATAACAATATAAATTTTAATCAATAACAAGTGGATGCGCTGTAGAAGGGTCTGGAGAAGCGATATACTATAGCAGCTGGATAGTTAGTCCAACCTGTCTAGGTAGTTTAAGTGAAACCAGCGTTAAAAAAATCTAATCCCTCTATAGTCTTAGTAAAGTTTGAACAATAGGTAGTTGTAGATCAATGGCATGCTATAGATATCTGTGAACTTGTGGAGCTAATTCGTTTGTCTAGCCAAAACAACTCCTTATTAGATACAGTACACCTGTTTAACTGGTTGTTAAGTCAAAAATATAATCAGCCAAACACATGGCAGTGACTCAGTGCATTTAAGACGATCTGCTGGAGTTTCAAACTAAGCATTAGAATGGAAAAGAAACCTTTAAATAGAAGACATGACCTGGTGCACCTCCTTTCAGCCAAGAACAGGAAACTGGGGCTACAATTAAAAATTTCATCTTAATGGCCCGCACAGTCACCAGATCGCAATCCAATTGAAGAGTTTTGGGATGTGGTGCAACGTGACATTCGCATCATGGATGTGCAGCCGACAAATCTGCAGAAACTGCTTGATGCTATCATGTTAATATGGATCAAACTCCCAGTTGAATTTATGCTGTGAGGAGTTAAGGCAGTTTTTTTCACATGGACAAACTACACATACAATCCATATAATCTAAAAGGTTTTCTGCTGCAGATCTACATGCTACCGCTAACCATGCCACAATGTACACAGTGTAATCTGGAAGTGAGACATTTGTAAGTAAATGTTTATTTATATGCCTTACTGAAACCAAAATGGCATTTCCTGGACTTAGGATAAAGGTACGTTTGAGCAAGGAGAATTAGAGCCAGACGCGTTTACATAAAACAGCAGTACAGTAGATATTCAAGTCCATGATCTTTCAAGAAAATAAAGAGCCCTGGATGTAGCCATGGTCTACCCTGGTTGCTGAAAAATTGTTGTGGTGGAAATGTGCATCGTAGTATCCCAAAATGTTCCCGCATTCTTTCAAATGCTCCTGAACCAGAAATTTGCCTAACAATAAATCCAATACAATTTGAGACAGATCTTGGCAGATTCTCCCCTCAAATCTGTCTCTGCCAAAAATTAGCATTGCTATGAGTGTGCTAGGCCTTTAACACAAGTCACTGCTCCCCCAAAGTGTGTGTAGTATTGCTACAGCTGAAATACCCCACTTTTTTTCATGTCTAACTCCATTTATTTTACATCTTCTCTAAATGTGCGCTTTTACAGTCTATAGAAAGGGAGCTACTCCTAGGATAAGCGCTGCTAGAGAATACCAGAACTGGACAACAAGCCAGGACGAGAAGTATCTTCCTATATGAGGTCACAATAGGGGAAATATCTAATTGGCTTGTTTAAGCCCCAGCCAACACAAAAATGGAAAAATGACTAGAAAACATGACATTTTTTTCCCCCTTATGTATTAAGCTTGTACACAGAGGAACTGGAATCCCATATGAATGCATTACAGCTCCTGCAGTGTAATGTAGATTGAGGCTGAACTGAAGATGCTGGTAGATAAAATATGGGTAAAGGAATTACTTCAAAGGAATTCCTAATCTGATCTATTTGCATATTATCAAGTCTTTTTATGGTCATTGATATGTAGCTTATTTATGTAGTAAATGATTTTAGCGATGTAATCTGGAGTTGATCTTTCTATATGTTTTTGTCTGAATAGTTTCTTCCCTAACAAAAAGCCATTGTATCCCAGTCTTCACATGTATTACATTACCACCAGATTATCGCCATAAAATCCAGTAAAAGAGTCAGAAATTATATTTATAATAACATCTGTCCCTTATGTAGATACTGTTTCAATATTTGGCTAGGGCCGTATTTATCTAGGCTATACTAAGTCCTTACATAACTCCTTACATTTTTTCTTTCTTAGATTTATTTGAACTACTTGACCAATTACGTCCCAAATGTCTGGACCTACGAGCGGGGCTGTACCACCTGTGACCAAGACATGTTGGATTTGTCTCAACTCGCAGTAAGTAAACCATGAAGTCAGATTTCCTTAAAAAAACTCTTATCATTTGATGGATTTACTGGATTCTCATGTGTGGGAGTGTGTATGTTACTGTAGGAGTAATCCAGGAACTTGAGACTTTCTTGAGACTAACCAGAGCTGTCATCAAATCCAACAACAACAACAACAAAAACAGTGTCTGGAGAATTGAGTCTACAGTATGGACAGGAAATTCTGTGTTACTGTGTGGTACAGGAAATGGCTTTCTGGTTTTTACAGAAGGTTTACTTAGACGGGTGTCTCCCAGCACTAGGCCACTTTTTAGTGGCCTAAGCATTATGGGCTTCGTGCACAGGGCAAGTTTCTGTGGTTGGTCTGAAAATTTGCGCAGCAGGGTTCAACCAAGGCTGGCAGTTTCTAAAGGAGGTGTTTGGGCTTATCGGTGGACCAGCTGTTGCTTAGTATCCCCTTATTTAACCTCTGAGTTGCTCACCATGGATAATTACTGCCACATGGCACTGGCTGAATGGTGAAGTAATGCTGGAATGTTAAACTCCGGCTTGTGTCTGAGATATTTAGAGTACAAAATAAATAAATAAATGTCTAGATCAGGCTGGCATGATTATATTCATACAATTTCTTTTTTTTTTAATAAATATTGTGAAATAAATATGATGTCTAACAGTAACAGTCTGATTTTCGTAAAAATCTTGCAGATGTAATCTTCAAATTTATTTATCCATCTATTCATTTAATTCTTGTTTATTTTATGACATCATACATAGGACTCTCACTTTTACCCAACACGGTGAAAAGTATACAAAGATTTCAGTAGATGATCTTTCACAGTGCAATGTGAATATGTGGAATTATTTTGAGTTTCATCATAAATGATGCATGCATAAATCGCATTTAGGTCATTTGTGCAAAAACTTTCTGGTGTCTGTCTTTCCATCGACCAAGCCCAGTCACTTGACGTTGTGCAAACGTTTATGTGCAGACCCAATTTTGCATACAAATACACATCACTTGGCTGAGAAATGAGGAGAAACACCCTTTTAGACAACATTGTAACATTCAGACACATCTGGATGTATATTATTAGGTCTGAATCTACAGGCTGTACGTCTTTTGGTCCGGTGGTGTTTCTAAGATTGTCTCATGTTTCTTCTTTAATGGAATACATTTTTTGTTATTTGATGTTCATTGTTGAAAAAGTGATTATAGATTACAGGCCAGGCAGGATGGTGGCATAGTCGTTAGCACCCAAGTCTCCTGGGATAGGCTCCAGGCCCTGTGCGACCCTGAATACAGGATAAAGTGGTATAGACGATGAGTGAGAGTGAGATTATAGTCATACTGTAGGTGTAAAGTAACTAAGTACATTTACTTTGTTACAGTATTTAAGTACATATTTTACATACTTTTACTTGAATAGGTTTATTAAATTATACTATTTACTTTTACTTCACTATTTACTATAGGATATATTTGTGCTTTCACTTTAAGGAGGAATGTAAAAAGAGGACATTTATCTGAGTAATTTTTTGTACTTTATCCACCACTGATTTTAATCAGCCAAATTTTTTTATAAGAACTGGATACTTAGTTGTGAGCAATATTATGCATTGAAATAAATTATTTAGCTGATTACAGCTCAACAGGCCAGAAACCAATCTCAGAGATGTCGACATTAAGTTGAACGGGTTTTGTAGACTTTTATAGATTTGTCATTTCATTTATCATATCCAGAATAATTGACACTAATTCTAAATTTTTTGTTGCATCTGTTTTTTCATGTGGCTCATGAACAGTCAAGAAAGTATGTCCTCAAAATATTTCTCCCTTTCACTCGTTCTTGCTTTGTTAGTAACACAAAGTATTAAAAGATATCTGGAAGTTTTCCTACTCCCTCTATCCAAGGAATGCGGAATCAGCCAATCACACATTTCATCCTGGCTGCGTGCCATGGACACCGAGGTTGGAAGAGTGCATTATGTTGTCTTTAGATAAATGTCATGGGAAAGTATGTTTGAAACCCTGACCTAAGATAGTATCCCACTGGTCCACTGCTTGACCCCAGTTTCTGGCAGATTATGTTTAATGCACTTAAGTGCTTGGCCAGATTCTTCTAAAGATACAGTAATATACGCTTATCCACAATCATGATTTAAACACCCTGGAAGATTATGTATTTCAATTATTTGATTTTCTGCATCCATTCACGAATGACATGAAAATAAATTATGCCTTTAGTAATATAGAAAATTAGCATTCCTGAAAATCTATAATACAGTTGGTGTTTTAACAGCCGGAAAATTGACTTGCAACACTTCACACCTGGTAAAAAATCCCAACAAAGACTTTCCTTCCTGAGAAAACTGAAACAGCCACAGCTGCAACAGAAACATCTGGCAAATTTCTACCATTGAGAGCCTCCTGAGAAACTGCATGGGTGTGTGCTGTGTCAGCTGACCGGCCGCTGAGTGATAGGTCCTGAATCGTGTGATGAAGATGGCGTGGGGCATTGTTGGGACAGAGGTCCTGAGCTTGGAGAGTATTTATGCTAGCCAACAAAGGAACAATACTAGCAGCATTATTTGAGACATCACAAACCCTGGTCACTTGCTGTTTGAATTGTTGCCATTTGGGCAAAATATTCAGGTCAATATAATCCTGCACAAATAGGCCAATTAACAGCTTTCTTTATTTTCTTACTTTTATAAGAGAGAAACTCAACAACACCATTTTATCCAGTTTTGTAATGCTGAGAAAAGATAAATGTTGAATGTTTCTTGGCTGTTTAGTTGTTAATTGTCAAATTGGACAACTAAACAGTTCCTATTCTTCCTAAACAGGATTATCCAAGAGTTAGGATCGGCGTGTTTATCGAGCAGCCGACCCCATTTCTTCCCGAGTTCCTCCAGCGGATCTTGACTCTGGATTATCCCAAAGATAAACTGGATGTCTTCATCCATAATAGTGTAAGTGTGAAGCTACATTCCATTCCAGGAAGAAAAAAAAAACGTAAGCTGCAAGCTAGTGTTTATGATTCAGCTGACAGTATCCTCATTCCACCCTTTCTGCTCTGCTAGGAGGTTTACCATGAGAAGCACTTAGAGGCATTCTGGAAGGAGAACAAAAATGTATTCCATAGTTTTCAAGTTGTTGGCCCTGAAGAGATCTTGAGCCAAGGAGAAGCAAGGAACCTGGGCATGTAAGCGTTTTCATGTATTTCACAGCACTATTGGAAAATGAAGTTGAATAAGAAGGATAAAATATAACATAAATAGAAACGTGTTGAAAAGGGTACAATACAAATCTAAACAACCCCCAAGCTCATGAAAAAAAATATATATATTTCTTCTTTATTTTCTTGCATTACAATACAAATCTGTCTACTTAATATATTTAAAGGCTAAAAGATGGGCAGAGGTAAATCAACGGTTAAGGTGTTGTACTATTGATCAGTAGATCTTAGGTTCAAACCTCAGCACCAAGAAGTTGCCACTTTTGGGCCCTCAACCCCCAACTGCTCAGAAGTGTAATAAGATCAAATGTAAGTTGCTCTGGACAAATTAAAAGTTCAAACTACAAAAATGAGACCTGCCGCTGGGTATACTCAGTATGTATCATAGAAGTTTGTATGATGTCTCAACTAGCTAGCTCAACTAGTTTATATGGTCTTTTGTTATCATCCAGTTAGCTAACATTTTGAGGTGAGGAATATAGCTTTTATGTGGCTAATAACTTTAATAAAAGCTGTAAAAATTAACCTTAATCAATACAAAAAAGGTATAAAACCTGGCTTGGCTGTTGGAATTGGCTAGTAATTCTGATGCTACAAATTAGCTGAATACTTATAGCTAGCAGCACTTCGCCCTTATCTAGGCAGTCTGTATTGTGACACTAGGTCTTAGCCTAAAAACTTCAGAAATTTTATGCTAGAATTTGAATGCTACCAAACATTAGGAATTTAAAATGAATCTGTGTTAATAAATACTGTATGATGATACAAACTAACTGAACGCTAATAGCTAGCTCTATCCTTGCAGATTTCCTTGCTAACTGGCAGCAAGGTATAAGGCAAAAGTGTTTAGCATTGTCGCCTTATACCTCCAGGGCCTAGGTTTGATTCCCATCTCCGGGTCTGTGTGCGTTGAGTTTGCTTGGTGGGTTTCCTCCCACAGTCCAAAGACATGCAGATTAGGCTAATTCATGCTCCCAGCCAATTTGTAGTGTGAGTGTGTAGGTGTGTGCCCTGCGATGGATTGGTACCCCATCCAGGGTGTATCAGGCCTTGTGCCCTAAGACTCGTGGGATAGGCGCCAGGCCACCCGCGACCCTGTATACAGGATAAAGTGGTATAGACGACGACGAGTGAGTGAGCATGCTGCCCATGTTAGTCTTTGGTGAAAGGTGCTAATTTAACATCAGTTACAAGAGAATGTAAATATTTCTCATCCTTTTACTTTCATCCTTTATATAAATACTGTAGATTATACTTTCCTATGTAACCTTGAGTGGGGAATTTGAGAGTTATTATTCGTATTGCTATTATCAATATAAATAATAATCTAAGCATGAAGTGACACTAAGCCCCTCTTTCTGGATGCTTGCTATTACATTGGGGGTGTAACCACACACTTTTACATATGGTATAACATATCCAAGTCCAAGTGCAGGTGCTTTGTACATATAACATTCTGGTTATGGAAGCCATATGGAGAATGTTTAACATCTGATTCTGAAATATGCTCCTGTAGCAAATGTACAGGCAGGATTATAAGCCCTCAAGACAAATTTGTCTACCAATGTTTTTTTTTTTTTTTTTTTTTAAACTAAATAATTTGTGTTTCTGAGCAGGGACTTGTGTCGAAGAGATCCTGAGTGTGACTACTATTTCAGCATCGACGCCGATGTCATGCTCACAAACCGTCAGACATTGAAGCTACTCATGGAACAAAACAGGTAATCCTCCTGATTTTCTGATTCCTTTCATAAAAAAAAAGGGTTAGAAAAATGAACCTTGCTCGCTTCCTAAGGAAATAAGTAGACATTACACAGAATATACATTTTCCTAAACCCACTGTCCTAAGGATAGCATCCCGACCATGGTGCAATATTTAGCAGCGTCTATACAGTAACCAATACTCAAATATAGAAAGAAGCACCAAGACATTCCTTTAGAATTATGGGGCGAATTTAGAAACGGCAATGTTAGAAGCTATTTGTCCTGCTTGGGAGATTTTAAGATGCACTATAATTTGCTGTAATGCATTGGATACGCCACATGTTGATACAGTATATCCGTAATTTCTGTGGCAGTTACCTAAAGGGTCGGGTTGCCAGCTCGATGCCTGATTGTATTTAAGCACTTGGGGGTTGCTCAGGGTTCCAACAATGGCAGCCTGGCGGCGTCAGAGCTCAAACTGTGGACCTTATCCACCGAGCTACCCCTGTCCGCCCCGTGTATCATATTGCACTAATTAAAATTCACTAACTCATAAAACAGACGTCGGGTACAATTTTTGATTCTGTAACCTGCATCATGGAAACTTATGTCTGTCTATAAAATCCTTTTTTTTTTATAACTCAGTAAGCTTTGCTTGGATAAAAGATGTGACATCTAAAGCAATGTCTGTAGGCTTTTTGTCCAGGCTGAAAATAACCCGAGTTAAACTCTGCTCACAGTAGTGTCTGTCTGAAAAATGATTCTGGATCATCCTTCAGGGTTTTAAACAAGCTGCATGTGATTAGTGCACATTATCATGGTTCAATTCAGTATTCAAGAGTGCAAGGATTTTCACAATGTGTAATTAACTGTTTTATTGTCTTCATCTTGTGTGAAATGTTTTCAAACTACTAAAGTCGTCTTTATTGGCTGTCTTACTGATTTATTTAGTGCACATACTATTCAACTAGTTTGTGCAACCCCTAGGAGCCATAGTAACACTTTTAGGGATGATAAACTTATTCAGACCTTGCCAGGTCCAATACGGTATTTCAGAGACTTTTAAATGACAATGAATGTATTTTGATTGACACATGCCCTTTGGCTGTCTCTCTTTTTTTGCTTAGAAAAATTATTGGCCCTCTTGTCACCCGTCATGGCAAACTGTGGTCCAACTTCTGGGGAGCTCTGAGCTTGGACGGCTATTACGCCCGCTCTGAGGATTACGTCGACATCGTGCAGGGGAAGCGAGTGTAAGAGAACTCTTAAGTTTTTTTTGGAAAAGCATAAGAAAACCTATATTATTGAATTTATACCAGATTACTGTGGTCTCGCTAGCTTTCTCTGATTAGAACATACATAAGCAGTGACATATTTCCTGATAGACTCAATTCAATCACATGTGCCTGAGCAGATTTGGCAAGCAGCTCACGCAAAGTTGGGAAGCCGGTAATTGTTGATTATGTCATGCAATCTCACCGCAAACCGAATGGGTAAAATGGAGAACATGTGTATTTTTTTTCTTTTGCTACCAACACAAAACCATGGACTCTGTCCATAGAACACAAATAACACGTTGAGAAGTTTCAAATAAAAAAGCCGGCCTGCAATCAAACGAATCAAACAATGTGATTTATAGCGGTATTAAAATCTCCATTTCTGTCTTTGTTCCAGTGGCGTGTGGAACATTCCATACATGGCCCATGTTTACCTCGTCAAAGGTGAGGTTTTAAGGAACGAGCTGAAGGAGAGGAACATTTTCGTCCTGGAGAAACTCGACCCCGACATGGCTTTGTGTAGAAACGCCAGGGAGTTGGTGAGAACAATGGCACAAGAGATCACATTACAAAACTTAGACTTAGCGTAGGGTATTTTAAGCACAGATTATGGGTTAATATTGTCATATTATAATATTAAGCATGGATTAACATTATTATCTTGTAAGGTACAGATACATATGATTTTTGGAGGTAAGCTGTAGTCCTTCTTAGCGCCCATGGCCTCATTTATCAATGTTTTACACAATTCTAACGCGTTAAAATTAGTGCTGTCAATCGATAAAACAAATAATCTAGTTAATCACAGTCATAGTCTGTTTATCCCAATTTTAAAATACTAAGATTTACTTGTATAATAAAAATGCTAAATTTGAATAAATAGAAAAAACTGGTTAGAGAAAACAGATAATGGAGTTTTATAATATCTCAAACATTAACGTTTAACAAATGTTAAATTAAAATCTCTCAAATGGGACCAGCACTGTACTGCATGGTGTGGGTGCGGCTCGAACCCGGATTCTCAGATCCTAAAAATCAACAACTTAGAGCCTTAGCTGGCTGAGACACCACTCCCACATCTTACATCAACATATCTTTATCAAAAATAATTCCCCTTGAAGGTAGCTCGAACACACAACATGTGTTTTATCCAAACTTCCACCTAAAAGCTTTTTATAATGAAACATGCAGTTCAGTACGCATGCTGATTATGGAAAGCCATTAGGGTGAAATTTGGTTATATGAATAATTTGCTTAAAAAAGAAAAATGTGTTTTATAGCCAGCTTGATAAATGAGGCCTAAAACCTCCATCATTCAGACAGTGTTAATTTACAAATGTGATGTTTCTTAATGCCTTCAAACATCTGCTGCAGTCCTGCTGCAAAGACATAACTGGCAAGTATATCAGTGGGCTGTTTGTGTCCGAGGCATGACCTTTATGTGTTTATGTTGCCGTCTGTGGTGCGTTCAAGGTCTCTTCCTTTCAGTTTGTGGCCCGTCATCCTTTCCTCCTCCATGCTTTACATGTGACTTTTAACCCCTGAGAATGAGAATGTCTGGCTGGCATTCTTAGTCCCCAGTGTCTCTCTCTCCTAATACATTAACCCCATTAACAATTTCAGTTCTGAAGGATTTAAAGAGACCAATATTTTTTATTCAACACGCATTGTTATTAATAACCAGAATTAGAAAGAACAATTGGGAAATGTGAAGGAGAAACAGAACAAACACAAACCATGCATCCTCTTAGAAGGTTTTGGAAAATATCTTAGAGAAACTTCCAAAAGGAAATCCCAAGGATATGCTTAGAACTTAATTATTTGTAACAGTACACTTTAAACAGTTTTTAACATCAAGTTAAATCCATTGAGCATCCAAAAGCATTTTTAATTACAGGATTACATACAAGGAGCATTCAAGTCAAACTAGGACTTGTGATTGTGCAGAATAACACTCATCCCAATGTTTCACTAGTGCTTGGATACCAAGGACGCTGGAGCCATGATCGGATTCCTGCTTTATGTCTGAAACATTGGCCTCCCAGCAACCCCAAACATGTGGAAATCAAAAGTCCCAGTTTGACTTGAATACCCCTTGTATTTAACTCCAGGAATTAAATTAAAATGAATATATCTGTAATAATGACGATAGCTAGAACATCAGAAAACTCGAGATCCTCCAGAACTGATTTAGAAACCAAACCTCCATCAGTCAGCATGAACATGAAGCCTATCGCTCTCAGCTTGGCATGTGAGAGGAACTCCGGTGCTGTGGTTTACAGGCAGTGTTGGCTTTTCCACGTGCAGGGGCCTCCTCTCTGCTGAAAGTGGCCTCACGTCCATGACGTCTCCATCATGTGCTTTCTGTGAAACTCTGTTGTGTTCAAAATGGACGTTACAGATTTTACATGGTGCTTTTCCTTCATTCTAGACAATACACAGAGAAAAAGACTCTCCTTCTCCGGAATCATTCCATATGCTCAGATCCCCAAAGGTTTTATGATACTTTTTAATTACTCTGCATTATATCCACATCAACACAAACATGTTATTTGCTGTTAGCAACAGAAGCCAAACAGTTTCCAAACAGTTTGAATGGCTGAATATTGAGTACAGAGAGTAGAGCAGCATTACATTATCTGTATACTGTGTGTGTGTGTGTGTGTGTGTGTGTGCCGTGGCCTGGGAAAGCTTCTGTGTAAGGGTAGAAAAGTTTAACATTTTATACTATGTACAGTTCTGAGAACTTCATACTTTCCCCGAACAGTTTTTTTTTTAATGCATCTCAATCACAAGTACAGTTTTATTATAGTAAAATCTCCTAAACTATAATATAATAATAATAATAATAATAATAATAGAAAAACACGCCACTTATTGCATATAGCCAACTGCAATAATCTAGCAAGTAATAAACACAGTATAAATAATTAACAACCTCTCACTCCATCATTTTATAAAAAAGAAAATCGTTGTGCAGAGGTAAACACCCCAGCTTCAGAAACTTTAAGTCCTGCTACATGGTTATTCCACCCATTACCTAAATCAAGTAATTCTAATTAGTACAACTTTTCATCCAGATAGGCTTGAACTAATTAGTGACATCACCTGTTGTGTCCACGGGGAGAACTGCAGTATAATACATGGCATATATTTTGTCCTTATTCTTTTGGCCACCACAGTATTGGCAGATGTGTATCTTAAACAGTTATAATTAAGAAAATAATCCAACAATAGGAAAAGGCAAATGGAAATCAATTGAAAAAAATTGTCCAGATTTAATTTAAAATCAAGTGGACTGGAGTCTTATAATAATAAAAAAAAATACGGGTCACATTTGACTATATGTAAGATATAGCCTTTATCTCCTTGCCAGAATTCTGCAAAAGTGATAGCTGATGGCTTTTCCCAGACCACAGTACATATTATATAACCTCTGTATGTAATCTTACACTGTACGTACAAACTACACACACTAAATATGTTAGATATAAACAAGCATGTCCATGAGGAATGATTTAAATTCCAATTGATTGCAATAGATTATGTGGTTTATATCTGACACGATTCAGTTCTAGTGTATTCTAGTTCTATATTATGCTGTATTTTGATTATGCTGTATTTTTTAGTAGCAAAAGTCCTGCAGTCAAACCAACTGCTTCATTTAAGACTAAGAGCATTTGGAAAGCAGTCTGATCCCTCTCTGGCAAATCCTTTGCGAAAGTGATGCTCTTAGCTGAAAGACAAGTTTCATCTGTTCATTTTGTAATAGATCCGGAGAGAAAGCACCTGGGTGTTTTAGTCTTAGATGACCTTCAGTCGTAGTCAAAATCAGAGATTTAATTTCCCCTTCCCTAACATGATGAGAGGAATCATAAGGAAGCAGGAATAGTTACCTGCTTCAAGGAATTCCATTGAACAAACCCCCCCCCCAATTCCCTATGACCCTCAATAACATAAACTCCTTGACTTATCTCAGACTAGGCAGTGACACCTGCTCAAACAGTAATCTAATACTAGGGGTGCTTTTACTGATATATTTGATAGAATAAGTGACTCGTAACGGAGCAGGTGAAGCGTAGACTGACAGTGTCTTGGAGACTCACATACTTTAGTGTAAAATCCCTTCATCCCCTTCCTCTTCGGGTGCTTTCATAGTCGATACAATTGATTTGTTTGTTATTTGATTTTAAAACCACAATATACCGACCGTCATGATGTTAGCATCATGAAGTGAATAACTGCACCATACAGTAACTGCAGCCTAAACATTGTTACAGATCGAGTCCAGCCCTTCATGGGAACGTTAGGGGTCGGGGTATCTCAGTGTGTTACCAACCTGAAGGGTGGCATTTTATGCCCCATGTGATAGGCATTTGAGGAAGGAACGTAATTCTTGATTTTAGGAATGGTTTGAGGAACATGGCCAAAAAGTTCAAGGTGTTGACTTGGCGTTCAGATTCTCCAGATCTCGATCTGATCGAGTCCCTCTGGATTGTGCTGGTGAACGAGTAATGTTATGGCTGATCGGTCTACAGTATGTTCGATTCACTTTCTGTAGGTGGGTTAATTGCGTCGGTTCACATCCTCACCAAGCTTGAGAAGGTTAGCTGGGAGAAGACTGAGACCACATTTGCATAGTTATCCCTAAATCAATTGCTGTTGCTTAGTGTGATTATTGTGTTTCCACCTGCTTAAAGAAAATGCACATTCAAGCAGACTAAAATGAAAGCACCCTTAGTAGAAGAGATTCACTATTGCTAAAGTTGTCCCTTCCCTTCCTTAATCCTTCCTTGCTACTCCCTTCTACCATCAAAGCTCAGATTGACGAATATCCTTAATTTAATTCTCATTTAATCTTTAGCAACTCAACATTAGGGACTTTACCACATTCGGATATTTGTGTAATGTCAGGCATCGTTTTTTTTCAGCTGAAATGTAACAGGATATCTTTCTATGCTACAGGGAGTTTTCATGTACATTACAAACCGTCATGAGTTTGGAAGGCTTATTTCTACAGCCAACTACAACACATCCCACTTGAACAATGATTTATGGCAAATATTTGAGAACCCTGTGGTAAGTGTCCAGATGTTCCTCCTCTTTCTAAACTGTTGGGAAAAAAAATGAGAGAAGATAAACTTCTGTTAATATTTCTATTTCTTTGCATCATTGGTTGGGAATGTGCTTTAATGTGCTTGGGAATAATCATGGTTCTTGAATAAACCAGACACAGCTGAAGACCATTTGCTGACTAATAACTTGTATGTACAGTATAGCCAGTATGACAGCTATACTATGTTTAATAAAACATATAGCCCTTATCTGTATTTTCCATTTTAGGACTGGAGGGAGAAGTATATCCATCCAAACTACTCCCAGATCTTCACAGAGAACCGTCTGGAACAGGTAGAGAGGCAGACCTCTAAGATTACTGTACAACATTATGGTCAAATTAAATGCGTGTATGTGACTGGAGTTGTTCCTGGCATTAGTATGTTCTGTATCTGCATGTAATGTGTGTAATGGGTGTATGTGTGTGTGTAGCCATGTCCAGATGTGTTCTGGTTTCCTGTGCTATCTGAACAAGGCTGTGATGAGATGGTGGAAGAGATGGAGAACTTCGGCACTTGGTCTGGTGGAAGACATGAGGTCAGTAGTTCACACTGTTAGGAAATGGACTTTTAAATGATGGTCCAAAACTTGGTGTGGACTTGAGGTTATAAAATTATTGGGAGTGTATATATATATATTAATGCAGGGCATATTCACATTAAAGCACTAAGGGGTTGGGTAACAAGCTGGAATCTGTTATCTGGAATTTATCATCTCTCAATTTAAATGGAGAAACTAATACTGGGAGTAATCTCGTGCTGGAGTAGGTTTAATACAAGCCAATATGTAAGTAAATGCGTATTAACAGCAAAACATATAATATGTAACTAAATGTATACAGAACAGAAGGATTAAGTGCAAAGTAACTAGACTAAAAATTATTGATACAAGAATTATTAATACAACATTAAATCACCAAGTCATTTCGCTAAACCTAGATTTTGGCATAGGCTATAGTGATTACATACCACCAATTTCATTCAACACCTTAAGCTTTAATTACAGAACACGATGTGGTGTCCCAGTTCGTGTGTGAAAATTATTCCACATTCTCCCAGAATCATGGAATACTAAAAAACAACAGAAAATAAAACCTCCATAGATACAATAATCTGGTCATTCAGGTCGTCAGCTGACGTCATTTTATTGCCACATAATATTACTATGAGTCTAGACCTGAGCAACTCCGGATCATAACACTGCCTCCAGAGGCTTGGACACTGACACGCCCATCACTCTGGTATAGGGTTAGTCTGAACTCATAAGATCACAAGACCTTTTTTCATTGCTCCAAAATAAAATCTTAATTATAAATAAAAAAATAAAATAAAATAAAAAAAACACACACTTGCCAATAGTGTTTGACTGATCACCTGTTCAGTGAACCAATGTCATACCAAAGTAATGATTTATTTATTAATGCAAACCTCAAAGCACTTATGTAAATCACTCTGGATGAGAGAGCTTGCCCAAATGTAAAATTCCACAGAGTTGACGGTTCAGCGCTATCCTTCCAGGTTTTGATATTGTGTCGAAGGGTTCTTAACCCATTTCCAGTCATTTCAAATCTCCTTGGTTGTTTTCTTTGCTTGATGTAGCCCAATAAATTTACCCTCCTGAAATGGTGATTTACGTTTGGCCCGGGCAGCGTATAAATCTGTCAGTCGGAGCTTGGAGCCTGTCTAAAAATGACCACTTTTAAATGTTCCTGGAATAGGCAAATTGTTTCCAGTCCAGTTCTGTAATTAGCATATTTATCACTCCACAGGACAAACGCATTTCTGGAGGATATGAGAGCGTCCCTACCGACGACATCCACATGACACAGATCGGGTACGAGAAGGAGTGGCTGCACTTTATCCGAGAGTTCATCTCACCAGTCACACTCAAGGTCTTCTCCGGATATTACACCAAGGTGCCGAGACATGTTTTTACCGTGCAGTGTTAGATTCTTGCTGGCCTCTGGAGAGTATTGCTGGATGAAATCATGTCTACACCCATAAGACAGATTTAAAAGGTGGACTTAGCAAGCATAAACTCAGCAGTCTTCGCGGTCTGTCCGTTTGCCTTTCAAGCTCTCTTCTCGGTTTGTTGCAAGGAATGTTGGCTATAGTTAAATTTGAAAGAAAAAAAAAAGGCAAACAATGGAGCTCATTCTTCCTTTATGTTTGGACTAGAAGCTGTTTTTTGTGGAATGTGTGTGTTTTGATTCGACAAGACTTTGAATGAAATGCTTTCTATTAACCTAGTGCATTTGTTGTGTCTCGTACAGGGCTATGCTGTCATGAATTTTGTGGTGAAATACACCCCTACCAGACAGGCCTATCTAAGGCCTCACCATGACTCCTCCACCTTCACCATCAACATCGCACTCAACCATAAGGGCCTAGATTTCGAGGTATTTCATTTTTTTTCCCTTCCATTGACACTTAGGTGCAGTGATAATAAATAATAATGCATAATAATCAAAGTGAAATAAATGTCAAAGTGGCTTTTACTGTCATTCAACCTTATATACTGTAGGAAGAACGGTACACAGCAAAAACAAAACAACGTGGTGTTACATGAAACAACACAGACCTACATGAGAGTCCACATACCTAAAATTATATACTGAAAATAACTTACATACATAAAGTGTATAATGAAAGCATGTGCAAACAGTGCAATACAATGCAACAGACAATAAAGCTTACAGTCATCATGTATGGAGCAAATGAGGTCTATACGAACATGCTATATGAACTGCTGCTGTGTTATGTGCTGGTGGCACTGTGGCCCTGCACCTCCAGGTTTCAGGTTCGATTCCAGTCTCAGGGTCTTTGTGTATAAAGTTTGCATGTTCTCCCCGTGATTGGTGGGTTTCCTCTGGGAATTACACAGTGTAAAGACACGCAGATACCTAACCTGACCTCACCCAAAATGAAGATGGGTTTCCTCTTGAGTCTGGTTCCTCTCAATGTTTCTTCCTATTGCCATCTCGGGGAGTTTTTCCTTTCCACCATCGCCCTTTGTGACAAAAAAATGTTGTTTAAAAAATGCCATGTAAATGGAATTAAATTGAATTAAATACCATGGTCGTGAATACAATGGTCACCATTGGCCTCCACGGTCCAGAGGTTCCTAGATGGATAGATGTCCTATGTCCTACTTAAATTATGTTATGTTTTTTGCAAACAAAGTTAACAAAACCTTTTTTTTTATTTTTTTATTTTTTCCAGGGTGGAGGCTGCAGGTTCCACAGATATAACTGCTCAATAGAGTCTCCAAGAAAAGGCTGGAGTTTCATGCACCCAGGCAGACTAACGCATCTTCACGAAGGACTTCCCACCACCAGAGGCACACGCTACATCGCAGTGTCCTTCGTCGACCCTTAACTTTACTCACTCAGGGGCGAGTTTTTAAATTGATGTGCGATTTGACGTTTTGTTCTTATTGTACGAAAGTTTTTGGTTTAAAATTGTTTGTGTCTTTTACTGCTGTGCAAAGATCAAAACCAATTCATCAAAGATGCACAGAGATGGTTATTATAATAAGGATATAATAAGGATATTCTGTATTATTTTTATTTTTTTACACAGTAGTGCTTGGAAAATAATTGGAGATCATTTCTTCCCTTTGTTACCAAATGATCAATGAAAACATTCTTTTTAATGTAATTCTTCAGGAATGATAAAACTGCTGATGTAGTTAATGAGGTGCTGTTATTCATTTTTATTCATCTCCAGACTTTTTTTTTATTATTAAGATTTGTTTAAATCCACAAGCAAAGAGATGACAACCGGATTTGATTTGAATCTGGTTGAACTGAAGTTTTTTTTTATAAAAATGAATTTTTACTTGAAGTGCTAAGTTTCCTGGCCACAGCATGGGCTTAGTTTAAATTAAATTATATTCTTGGTTGATATACACCATTGTAAATGGTTGGTCTAGGACTAGGACTAAGCTTAGTACTGTATGTTTCCAGAAACTGGTACTGTTAACCCGAAGCAAAAACGTCTGGCATGTCCTGAGTCCTTGAATCGAACCTTTTGGAGATGTCAGATATTTTACTTTCACTGAAAGATGTTGTTTTAACTGAACTTTGAGCCTCTGCCTCATCCATTTCTTTTAACTTATTTTGAGAAAAAAAATGTAATAAATGAAGATGTTCTTAAAAAAATAAAAGCTTCATTTTTAATTATGACTCACACTTTTAGAGAAAAGAAAAGAAAGGTGTTATCTCACATCAGTGCCAGAGAAACGTGCAGGTACTCCTGTAACCGTGACGGAATTTAAACAAACCCACACTGAAAAAAAAAAATCCAATGAAGTTGTAATATCATTTACTTTTATAAACATTACCATGTGATGTGTCATTTATTGCCCACATTTAAACCTTTTTTAAATCACAGTGAAATAAGCAGAATAACACACTCATATAGTGCAGAATACAGGATGAATCATTTCATAACCCTATGGTCTGCTCTGTTTATATCTTATATATTTTAGTGTTAGTAGTGATTTAACTGAATATGAATATGTAAGTATAGGAATTATAGGAATTGTGGTGTGCTCTAAAAGCCAGACTTAATGCTGCCCTACAGAGCTACAAAGTAAACCCATAATTTTACAATATTTCTGTACAAACTGACCTAAAATTCACCAAAAAAAAAAAAAAAAAGGTTATTTACAGCAGACCACATGTCTGTGAACAGAATGGTACATTTCTGCTGCCTCTCCAAGAAATAATGACTTTAAGAATTAATTTCAACAGTATCAACTGGTATTACTGTGTCTCAGGTATTCTAACAATTGGTCACCAGCATGGATGAATGTACGTAGGTCTGTACGGTCCGCTGTACTGGGAAGAGAGGAGAGCAGTTGCCTGCCAAAACCAACATTCAAAACCAGTGACAGAAGCCTTTTCAGCAATAACGTTATGTCATCTTAAACAATACTATGTTTCTTTAGAAATTGCTTCAAAATCATTCTGAATCACCTCCGAACCATTCGTGTTGTTTCGTTCACCAGTAGATAGTTTTTAACACAAGCCAGAACCTTAAATCACCGCTTTAACCCTTGATTAAGGGTCCAACTTGGTATCTGGAACAAGGTATTGCACACTAGCTTTGCATTTTATGCTTTTTTGGGATTTAACCCCGAAAGCCAGAAGCCAGTCTCTGCCAGTTATGGTTAGGATGTGAGTTAGTAGAAAGAAAAAAAAAAACACAAATGAATCAATGTGCCCTCATGCTTACAGTACAGGCTGATATTAAGTACACCTTCAGTCCCTCTCATGTGATATTGCTTAATTAAAAAAAAACTCTTTTGACTCACAGCAGCACTACATCCAGCAACAGAAAATGCACTGAACCTTTTTTCAAGTTTAAATGAAAAACTTAAATGAATCTGGAACTCATTCATCGTCTACAGTATATCGCTTAATCCTGTATACAGGGTCGCAGGGATCCTGACGCCTATCCAAGGAGACTTTGGAGACAGGGTGGGGTACACCCTGGGCAGGGTGCAAATCCATCACAGAACATGCAAACTCCATGCACACAGAGGTGGGAATCAAACCTGGCCTGGAATCGAGCCCAGACCCTGGAGGGGCAAGGCGACGGTGCTAACCACTAAGCCGTGCCCTTTATTTTTTTTTATGATATTACCTATGCTTATTTAAATTCAAGTATTTTATAAATAAAAAAATATAAAATTAATATATTATATTATATTATATTATATTATAATAAAACAGCACCATTTACATAATCGTCAAAAGCAGAAGAGCCAATACCACAAGGAGCTTCTATCTTGGGTGATAAGACAGAAATTGACGTAGGTGATGCTAATAAGTGAGGAGCTATTTTTAAATATAAGCTTTTCATTTTTAGCAAATTTAACAGTTATGTTTGTTTAGCATTAAATTAGGTTATACATATAGACGAGGTGTTATGGGAAGTGCACTTAAAATTTTATATTAATAGTGTAGAAGCAAGCAGAACAAGTACGGATAATTAAAAATCAGCTTCAGTACACCAGCATGGGTCAGGTGATTTGCGAATAGTGTAGTAAACTGGGAGCTAAACTGGGGAAATAAGAAAAACTAAACTGGGTCTAAATACACAGGAAGGCAAACACAATAATAAGGCTTGGTAAAGAACAAGTCACTACTTCACAGTGCCGGTGTGTTTCTCAGTGTGTAACTGATTGCAGGTGTGTTAGAACTACTGAACCTGGGATCTGGGAGTTGTAGTTCCTTACAGCAATATTCGGCCTATCGGTTGAGCATTGTGTAATAAAATCTTATAATCTATCTTTTTTTTCCTTTTTCATATTCAAGTTAATTCTTAAAGCCAATTTTGTTTTAATTTTATAAAAAAAAAAGAGAGAGAATCATTTTGATTCAGGAAAATCTAATTTTGAGTGCTTTTAAAACTTAATAGTAGAAAATGGCAGGATTTCAAAACTGTGGAGTCCTTTCCCAGTACAGTACAGTAATGACCCAGATTTTCTGCTGTATTTTACTGTAACTGTTTAGCTCCAAGCACACTGCTCAGTTTTATATCTGTCTATAAGATTAACACACTGGTCGGTTTGGAGCTCACTCGAAAAAAAGGAATTTGAGATGCTCCAGGGAAATCAAGTTTCAAATCATTTCCTATGAAGTTCCAGGGCATCTGGGGCCATTTTACAAGAAACAGGGATGAAGTCATGCTCTACAATTTTATCAAATCATCATGGAGGTGTAATTTGTGAAGGCGAGTCAAAGACTCCCCCAGAGCTCTGTGGCATGTGGGAGGGGATGTCTGGTGTTACTCACTCGTGGGAGGGGATGTCTGGTGTTACTAGACCCCCCCCCCCCCCCCTGAAAACGCTGCGTGACCGGGTGCACATCTTCTGAGAATATCCACGCCTGCGTGCGTTAGGAGGAGAAATGGGGAATGAGAGAAGGGAGGGGTCAGAGTCATGAGAGGGCACACAGAAACAGGCTGGAGAATAACGTGTCTTTGTGGACAAGTGAACCACACATATGCACGCTAGGCTACTGAAAGGTAACATTGATGCTGTACAGCAGTAGAGAAAACCTGCCAAACTAATGAGCTAAAAGATCCCCAGAACACCAATTTAGTTACAGAGAGGTTGGAGGATCTGACCCAAGTGTGAGCGAGTGGGTGAGAATGAATGAGGGGAGCTTCGGGGAGGAAATGTTTAAATGAACATTAAATTAGTTTTACATGAGATCCTATGAGGACAATTTGCAAAAGTACATGTCATAAAAATGTCATGAAACCTGGATGTAAACTCATGTAAGAATCACGCAAATAATCAATTAATAGGATAAATTCAATTAAAACAAAAATAATGAAATTATTAGATAAACAACATAGACATAATAAAATACATAAAAGTTTATAAATAACTTGTGTAAGTACCTGCCATTGAGTTTGTAGAAATAGTTAAAACTGATGAGCTTTAATGTAATCAATGATAATAATAATAATAACAATAATAATAATAATAATAATAATAATAATATTATTATTATTTGAGGTTGAAGCCCACGTACATGTCTGTGTGTCTCTCTGTACAGCAGAACTCTCTGTCTAACTTATTAATACAAAGAAATCACATTCTGTAAGGTTGAGTATCTTACGCCTTGTTTATGCTAAGTTGTCCTTCTTTCGTCGTCAGACAAATACACTCCCTGTTCTGTAATCGGACAGTAAATCACAGATGAGAAATCGAAAAAAGTAGATCAGCTAAGATGAGGTTTTGTCTTAAAACGACTCCAGTGTGTTAAAATTCACTTATACCACTTCAGCGCTGTTATTTCAGCCAAAGTGAAAATATGAACTAATCCCAGTAAAAATATTCACTTTATCTTTTCTAATTAATATCTATTTGTATTGGTGTTGGCGGCACGGTGGTGTAGTGGTTACCATTGTCACCTTGTACCGTCAGGGTTCGATTCCCGTCTAGGCTCGATTCCTGTCTCTGTATGCATGGAATTTGCATGTTCTCCCCATTCTTGGTGAGTTTCCTCCCACAGTACAAAGACATGCTGATTGGTGTTCTCAAATTGCCCGTAGTGTGTGTGTGTGTGGCCTGTGATTAATTGGAACCCTGTCCATGGTGTACCCTGCCTCATGCCCTTAGTCTCCTGGGATGGGCTTCAGGCCCCTGTGACCCTGAATACAGGGTAAAGTGGTGTAGACGATGAGCGGGTGCAAGTGTTTGCTTACATTGAGCAAGGATCTTATTTTAAAGCACATTAAATCCAGCACATACCCATTCATAACATCGCTTTAATTAACATTTTGATTTCACTCATGGTGCAGGTTAAAGTTCAGGCAGATATCTACATACTGCAAACGTTTTATTTAATTTTATAAATCTGGCACAAAACTGCTCATAACTTCATTCTACTGAACATTTTCATTTCATTTATGGCGCAGGTTTAACAGGCAAATACATAATTCATTAAATTCTGTTCAGCCACTTTTGCTTGATGCTGTGATAAAATATGACTGCACACACACTCACCCAAAGGATTATTAGGAACACCAGTTCAATTTCTCATTAATGCAATTATCTAATCAACCAATCACATGGCAGTTGCTTCAATGCATTTAGGGGTGTGGTCCTGGTCAAGACAATCTCCTGAACTCCAAACTGAATGTCAGAATGGGAAAGAAAGGTGATTTAAGCAATTTTGAGCGTGGCATGGTTGTTGGTGCCAGACGGGCCGGTCTGAGTATTTCACAATCTGCTCAGTTACTGGGATTTTCACGCACAACCATTTCTAGGGTTTACAAAGAATGGTGTGAAAAGGGAACAACATCCAGTATGCGGCAGTCCTGTGGGCGAAAATGCCTTAGGGGCCGACTGATTCAAGCTGATAGAAGAGCAACTTTACCTGAAAAAAACGTTACAACCGAGGTATGCCGCAAACATTTGTGAAGCCACAACACGCACAACCTTGAGGCAGATGGGCTACAACAGCAGAAGACCCCACCGGGTACCACTCATCTCCACTACAAATAGGAAAAGGAGGCTACAATTTGCACGAGCTCAGCAAAATTGGACAGTTGAAGACTGGAAAAATGTTGCCTGGTCTGATGAGTCTTGATTTCTGTTGAGACATTCAAATGGTAGAGTCAGAATTTGGCGTAAACAGAATGAGAACATGGATCCATCATGGCTTGTTACCACTGTGCAGGCTGGTGGTGGTGGTGTAATGGTGTGGGGGATGTTTTTTTTGGCACACTTTAGGCCCCTTAGTGCCAATTGGGCATCGTTTAAATGCCATGGGCTACCTGAGCATTGTTTCTGACCGTGTCCATCCCTTTATGACCACCATGTACCCATCCTCTGATGGCTACTTCCAGCAGGATAATGCACCATGTCACAAAGCTTGAATCATTTCAAATTGGTTTCTTGAACATGACAATGAGTTCACTGTACTAAAATGGCCCCCACAGTCACCAGATCTCAACCCAATAGAGCATCTTTGGGATGTGGTGGAACGGGAGCTTTGTGTCCTGGATGTGCATCCCACAAATCTCCATCAACTGCAAGATGCTATCCTATCAATATGGGCCAACATTTCTAAAGAATGCTTTCAGCACCTTGTTGAATCAATGCCACGTAGAATTAAGGCAGTTCTGAAGGCGAAAGGGGGTCAAACACCGTATTAGTCTGGTGTTCCTAATAATCCTTTAGGTGAGTGTACAGTGCATACAGAAAATTTGTCTGAAATGTATAAAACGTAATAATATAATTTAAAAAGAGCAAGTTCTGACTAATGAACAAAAAAAAAACTTTTTATTTTATTTATATAGATGGGTGAAAACTTTACTGTACTGTATGTCAAAATCAATTAATTGTTAAGAAACTCACCTGTAAAATAAACTCAGGGCACTAGGTGGGGTATACCCTTGACACCGGTCCATAAAAGGGCACACAAGCAAGCACATACAGTACTAACACAATCACTCAGACACTAAAATCTATTTGGAAACACCAGTTAACCTGATCTCCAAGTCTTTGGACTGTGGGAGGAAACCGGAGTACTTGGAGGAAACCCATGCACACAGACCCATGGCAGGACTTAAAACTTCAACCCTGGCAGTGTGAGGTGACAAATCTAAAGACTATGCCATCATGCCACGTTTTTGTAAAAAGAAATTGGAAAAACATTTTGTGCAAAAAAAGAAAGCAGAAAATAACTGACGCATTCATAGAATCACATTGGAAGCTGGATACATGGACCTTTCTCTCTCACTTAGTTTCTCTTTCTCACACACACATCCTAAATTGAGCAATATGCAAGATGTAAAAGCACTCTCAGAATCCGGGTGTGGCTGTGGATACTGTGAACTCTGGTCCACCTAAAGAAACCACACCATGTGTGAAAGCAATTCAGGCCTGGGGCTTGACCTGAAATAATGCGATCGGTTGAACTTGCCACTTTACTTCCTTTTTCAAGTTGAACAATGGTGAGAAGAGACATGCGGTGGTCTGCAAAGAAGACACAGTCCGTCCGTCCAACATGATCGCTTGCCTCATCTAGACCCTGACCTACATTAATCATAAATACAAAAAAATAATAATTATACATTCATGACATAAATATTACAATCCAAAGAAAGGGATCTTGTGATCGTAAAGTTTCCTTTATGTGTGCAGCATGTAACCTTTACTGAGACGAAAGCTTTCTGTTTTAGTAATTAACAAAGAACCTTGAAGGGTATTCCCTAAAAAGTGTGCGACCTAGCTTGAACTTTAGCAGGGGGAAACAGAGATGAGTTTTCTGGCAAAATGTAAAAAGTGCTCTCAGATGTAAAATAATACCAAAGTCTTAGACCGAATGACTGGACTTGCATTTTTACATAAAAAAAAATAAAATCCCAAAATCTGATGATAGACTGCAGACTGTGAATGTTAGCAGAGCCTAAGTTCTGGCCTCTGGCTGTGCCTACATAGTGCTTTATATGCCATGAGTGTTTAGGTTCAAATGGTGAAAGCTGCGTTGGCAAGAAAAAGAATTTCCACTGGTTTGGAAAGCGGAAATGTGTCTAACTGCAGGGTATGGTGTATCGCATAATCATCACTCGCTGTATGACACACTGTGGCCGTGACCACACCGATGATTGGGCCTCCGAACAGTTTATAGATTACAGCACTGAGCACAACTTACAAAACGCACTTCATACACAGGCACACGTTTGCCTAAAGCTGTTTATTTATGTGTCAACACATACTGTACATTTTAAGGACAAGTATAATGTAATACACACACACACACACACACAGATGCAGTGTCTATGCACTGGTGGATAAATAGCACATTTATTATCTAGCTCACTGGATAAGTTAAAGCGCTGGTGTTCTAGTCAGTGCCTTCTTAACTTGCCTGGAAATGAGCTTTATTTTAAGTTTTTTTTTTTTTTCAACACATATACTCTATAATAAATGAACTCAAAATAGTAATTGTGGAATGTGCAAAAGTTTGCTGCCTTGCATTTGTAAAATCACAACTTTCTTAGAACAAAATTCTCGTTCCACCTTAATTGACTCATCGGGGCTTGTTATTGAGATCAAAAACCGTTATAAATCTTTTAGTTCATAATTTTAGTTTATAAGTGTGTAAATATGAACTCTAGTATTCCAACAATAATCAGAACAGTAGCCCAATCTGGATAGAAATCCATCATGAAAACAAACACCTCAGTCGGAACAGTCTATCCCGATCATGCTAAATTTCTAATCAGAATGAGAGAGGTGGCATTAACATTCAATAAACAAGTTAAAGTGATCAATATTAGCCATGTAAAGACTTGACCTTGTTGTTTCAGATGAATACATTCTTTCCATGCATGTTTGCTCTTTAAAACCTTTGCGGTAATTCACTTGACCTAGCCACACACTTATATTATCTCAACAACATTCTAAACATTATAATCAAAATTCTTGTAACTAATCATAACACAGAAGGTGAGATTTAAAGAAAAAGAAAGGAACCCCTTTTCTTCGTCTACATCTCTTATCCCTCCAGCAAAGTCAACACTGCACAACAGGTCAGAATCTGTCAGAAAATTTCAATTATGATTCAATTCTTTGTGCATGTACTGTAAATGCACATATAATCAGAGCAACATGGGAAAAGTGAGTACTGTAACTAGTTAAATAAGGAATCTCTAATTGCAAAAAGGAACACTGCACTATTGCGTGCCCAAGCATAGTCTGCATTAAAGAGTAATCAGAAGAAAACCTTATTATCAAATCAGTTTGTTGAAGAGGAAACACATGGTTTGTGCACTGCATGAACAATAAAAATTGTGCCCACATACACATATGTTTGGTTTACTACGTCTTACTACAACTACGTCTTTTCTTCCTGAGAAGGCTGAGGAAGGCCCAGCTTCCACCACCAATCCTCACCACCTTCTATAGACGGACAATCGAGAGCATCTTGAGCAGGTGCATCACTGTCTGGTTTGGAAATTGTGCCATATCGGGCTGCAAGACCCTACAGCGGATAGTGAGGACAGCGGAGAAGATCATCGGGGTCTCTGTCCCCTCTACTGAAGACATACACACCACACGCTGCATCCGCAAAGCCACCAGCATTGTGGCTGACCGGACACACCCCTCACACTCACTCTTCACCCTCCTGCCATCTGGAAAAAGGTACTGAAGCATTCAGGCACACACATCTAGACTTTTTACCCACAAGCCATCCCAATAGTCTACTCAATACAAAGGGACTGGACTGATAAAACACACGCACACAAACACAAATCACTCAGACGATCTAAATAACACCAGGACTGGACTGATAAACACACACATGCACGAACACTTTGATCTACAACCATCTCACAATTTGTTCATACTGACCTACCTGATCTCTTCTTTTTTGCACTATATTGCATATATGTACTGTAGCACCTTGGTCCTGGAGGAACGTTGTTTCGTTTCACTGTATATGGCTGGAATAACAATAAAAGCCTACTTGACTCGACTGGAATATCTTTTCGAGGATCTTCCACTGGAAATCATTAATGCATTTATTTACTGCTATTTTATAACCCTAATAACAAACTTAAAGTGCAGTTAAATTTTATGTAAGTAAAAGGAAAACGTATTTAACAGAAAGCTACTGTAGAGAGAGGGGAAGGAAAACAAATGCAGAAAGCCGATGTCAAGACAGTAATAATCCAGTCCCCACTAGGATATAAAGTCGTAACCACACACAGAGTTCAATCATGTGGAAAATAGCCTACAGTAGCCACATGAAGGACCTCACTGCTGTTCCGCCATGCTATGCTACCACATAATCTTAGTTTATTTCATCCATAGTTATTTTATCCAAGTACAAGGTTATATAATCGGTGGTAGGTCAGGCGGGAGTTTTAGCACAGCTATCTCAGCTACCAGCGGTAACACTGCACACATTACAGCGGTCTTACTCATTTGGCACATAGAAGCAGGATTTATCTTTAAGACCACAAGACTATTCTTGGGTGTTCTGCATGTTTCGGGTTCCTTCCACAGTATATCTACAGTATGCACTGTGTGAACTTTTTTAATCTTACGAGTCTCACTGGTCACAGTTTTATGAGGTTTCACTCTAGATTGAAAACACCTGGACTCATGCTGCTGTGTGTGACACTGGACTGTAGGTCTCAAGCGCCTTACTGTTTCTTAGAAGGAAAGTTCAAGGTTATTTTTAGTTTTTTCAAGTCCGTCTCAAACCAAAATTGAGGTGCATATAAATACATTACAATAGGTCTTGTGAGTGTGAGTACAATGGAAGTAACTGGGACCAAATTCAACAACCCTCGACCAGTGCAAAAATGCATTTCAGAGTTACAGGGTGTTTAGTACAAATTTAACTTTTTTCTTTCCCTGGAACTACCCAAATGGTACCCAAAACCCCTGGGTGATAGGGAGGTCACACAGACAAGACAATCCAACGTTTTGAATAACAAGGTGTCAGATCTGGAAAAAAGCAAATGCCTTTCTCTGAAAATTCCAAGTGGTTTTTATTTTTTTTGTTAAGTTAGAATTTATATTCCTAATATACAGTACCGATCAGTCACAACACTAAAATCCAAAACATTATGCTAAGTATTCAATGCTATTCGATTTACCTGGCAGTGATATTAATGATGTGGCTGATTCAGTCGTGGGACATTCGTTCTTAACATGTGGCCTCCCCTTCAGCAGGTGTGTAAAAGGATGGGCCACTAAATCTGACAAGTGGCGGAAGATGATCATCAATGGACCTTGGGCTTAGTCCACTATTTAAAAGCCAAGTGTGGAACTTGAGGTCCAAAAGTTCAGGTGCGAGGAAAAAGCGTGGTAAAGGTTAACTGTGAGAGTGGCTTCAAAGGAAGAGGGGTGGACGGTACTGTACACCACAGCTTGATCGTCTTCCAAGAGATGTCGGATAAAGGACTGCATGAGCTGCCCTGGCACTTTCCGTTTTTCACTGAGAGCCAGCCCTCATGGTCCAGTTCCAGAAGAGGAAAAGGCTGCTACATTAACGTTAAGACCCTCTACACCAGCTGTGTAAGTGCACATCCTCACTTCTCTTCTCCCCTTCCTCCCTCCTTAAAATCCGTTCATTTCCTAAAAAAAAACTTTTCCTGTAAGACCTCGCCTCAGGTATGTGGGTCGCCCCGAGTTAACATCTTACAGGCAGCCCTTGAAATGCCATATAAAGTACATAATGAATGCCAATATTCTTTCACAGGATAATAATATATAACAGATCAACTTTCACTCGATAGTACCTGTTCTATTTCACCCTCTGAGCATATGCATGAACTGCATTCATGTTTTTCTTTGAGTTTCTGCATTACATGTGGTTATGTCTGTGCATTTGTTTTTAGTCTAGTCTGAGCACCACTCCTGTTGTGTCTTTGGTATTTTTCCCAATTGTGTCCACCTGTTTTTTTGTTTAGCTCTTGATTACTTGGAGTATTTATATCATGTGGTTTCTGCCCTTTGTTACGGAGTGTTATCATCCATTTTCTGTTATTAAACCTGAGCAATGTTCTGCGTTTTCTGGAATTGACCGTTACTTATTTCCCTGATGTTCCATGATTATGGTTGCCTACTTGTTCTTTGAACGCTGTCTGGAATATTGATAATGGTCTACACACTTGCATACAGCTTCGCAGCCCAAACATCTTTCCCGAAGGTTTTGAGGTATTCCTGATAATTACTGTATACTAGTGCAAAAGGGTACTACTGTGTTTAGCTTGAATTTGTAATTACATGGTTAAACATTAATGGCACTTTAGTGCCTCAGAACTCATCATAATTGGAATACTTAGAATTTAATATAACTTCCAATTGCAGTAATTTATGTACTGTATAAAAATGTTAGGATTTCTGACCATATTCTTATACAGTAAATGTCTCCTTATCTGTATATAATGGCAAACATATCTGGAAAAACAGACGGTCTAAAGGCAATGCTAGCTATAAGTGGTATGCTTATACTGTATATTTAATGTCATACTGTACTTTAATCAAGTTTTTGAATTAGTCTGTGCATTTGGACAAGATTGGATTACCAGTGATGAAAAACATTAACGTGATGTAAGCCACCACTGCATGGGTAGAACAGTGGGCGGAAATGAGAATAAACTGCAACGTTGCTGGTTTTACTGTCCATGAAAGGCTAAAGAGTTCATCTTGTAAGCAGAACCTTCTGGAGGAGCTACAAAACCAGATGAGGCTTGTAACAACAATGTACCATTGTGTGCTCCCAGCAAAGGTCTGTAAGGCACATCTTGCTGGGTGGAAACCTCAGGGAAGATACAGGACTCACTGAAGATCCCAAGAGGAAATTGGAAGTCTTTGAGTGGGGATAGAGAAGCCTGGACTGACCTTCTCAGTGGAAATTAAATGGATGGAAAATAAATGAACAAATAAATGTTTGAAGATCGAATTATTATTTGCTGAAGAAGTAAACATCAAAGACCAATTGTGTGCAAAAAACTTTGTATGCCTACATCTCATATTCATTTGGTCAAATCAGATACAAGTATGAAATATGTAAATGCTGTTGTAAACTGTAAAATTACTTTATGTGGAATCTTCTTCTCTCTAATAGACTAAGGGTGTAACATCTCACATCTCACCACTTGCAGATGGCTTAAAATGTGTAGAGCTTCTGAGTACAGCTGCCTGAATTTAAACTCTGTCTAAACAACAAATTAGATGCCTAGAGAGCATTAGATTTGAAAAGAATGTTTATAAACACTAAACAATAGACTAAGACAATAAACCTCCACAGTCCTGGCCAGAAGTGGACTTTTTTTCAGGTGTGTGACAAGCTCATTCTCCTAAATACGAGTTAGGGTTAATTGGATGCTGTAATGTATATTCAGAGGGACTGTTTACTAGAGCAGCTAAGCTCGTTTTAGACAAGTTATACAACAACACCCTGGAAAAACAATCCAAGCCCTCAGCACTTCCAAACAGAGTTTTAATGATTTGTGAAAGAAAAAAAATATATTAAAGAGATGATTGAAAGAATAATAATAAAAAAAAAGATATGTTTCATTCATGTTGTTCTCATGTGCACAATGGACTTACAGTAATTTAACTTTTCCTAAATTTTACTTTGTTAACAAAGCTCAATGGTGGTAATTGATTTTATTATCCATTCCTTATTGGCTTTTTATCAGTTATGGATACATTATGGATAAAAATTTGCATTCCGCTTCCCGCCCCAATCTCACCTGCTGTTGAAATATGCTTTAAATACATTATTCATAATTTCATTAGTCATTTGTTTTGGTGGAGCAGTCGTTAGCACCGTAGCCTCGCATCTCCAGGGTTGAGGGTTTAATTTCTGCTTCGGTCTGTGTGTGGAGTTTGCAAGTTCTCCCCAAGCTTGGTGGGTTTCCTCCGGGTAGTCTGGTTTTCCTTCTACAGTACAAAGACATTCAGATTTGTCTAATAGATGTTCCCAGTATTGCCCATAGAGTGTGTATATATATATATATACATATATATATATATATATATATATATATATATATATATATATATATATATATATATATGTGTGTGTGTGTGTTTGTGTACCCTGCAATGGATTAGCACTCTGTCAAGGTTGTTCCCCTCCTCATGCCCATGTCCTTGTTTAATTTGGAATGGAATGGTGGTGTACTGGGCCTCGGCTCTGTGTGCATGGAATTTGCATGTTCTTCTTGTGCTTGGTGACTTTTCTCCGGGCACTCCGGTTTCTTCCCACAGTCCAAAGACATGCAGATAAGGCTTATTGGTGTTTCCAAATTGCTTGTAATGTGTTCTCAGTGCTGGACACATTACAGGCAACAATGGTTGTAAAAATGGAAATAAATACAATAGTCACGATTGCCCTTTATCATATTTGGACTACAGAGGTTCCTGAAAGGATGGATGGCTTTTTTTTTATTCTCTTTTTTTATAATTTTTTTTTTTTTCTTGAGTTAAAACCTATCTTTCTTTACTTGGGACAAGTATGAGGCTGTTCCTACCTCTGTTGAAGAAAAAAAATATTTGACTTGCTGTCCAAAGCTGAGAGTTTCGCTTGTTGATTTTCCATAAGGAGCATTGTTTAAGATTTATGGAATCTGGCTGCTTTTAATTGAAAGAGTTCAGTGGAGACAATGATGATTTAGTCTTGTACTGAACAGAGGTTCTCTAAGGGGACATGCTTTTTTTGTCTGTTTACTTTAAAAGTCATAAAACATCAGGTTTTATAACCTCAGGTTAAGCACAGTGTCCTATTTTGAGTCCAGAAATGAAGATACTATCACCAGCCTGCCACACTCATAGTATACGTTAAATAGTGTGTACATGCAGAATCGTAAATGTTAAATGGAATCGTTTTGGTCATTGTTTTTCTTGGCATGTTTTGGCTGTTCTGGCTTACAAAACTGCAGACACTAATATTCGAAGATAAAAAAATAATAATAATTGTATAAAATGAGTCATTTATCAGCTTGATGAGTATCAAGTGCTTCCATAATGCATGATTCCAACATAGGGCTCTAGTGGCTCTTCTAGGCTGTGGTTCGCATTAGCTTTAAGGGCTACAGCACATCTTACAGAATTACAGTTCTCTTCACCACCATCATAAAAAAGCAGCTTTGACAAAACTGATTATGCTACTCTTTTGACAGATTAGAAAATGTTGTAGTAGTTAAAGGAGCTGCCCTTTATTGGCTTATTTGACTGACCATTATCAGTTTGTAAATGTAAAGGGCGACTTCTCTATGCAAACTAAAGTGAAATTTGGTGTTCCACAAGATACTATTTTAGGCCAATTTCTTTTGTTTTTTTGTACGTTTTCCCTAGCTATTGTAATTCCCAGATATGCTTTTTGTTTCCCCAGAGTTATGTCTCAGCAAGTCCTTATTAGAGACACCAGATTAATAAAATTAATACATTTGTAAAGGACATTAGACATTGCTTGCTAATCTTTTTCTATTTAATTCAGACAAAATATAAGTACTGTTACTAGGACCACCTGCAACTACTGTAGAAGTGAGCTTCCTGGTCACACATTACCACTGGATAACATTTCTGTTTCATTATTGACATTTACAAATTGCCTGTAGTGTTTTAGTGAATGTTTGAGTTTGTGTGTCCTGCTACAGATTGGCTCTCTTTCCCCACCTAGTGCCCCGCTTCCCCTGGAATAGGTTCCAGACACCCTGTGACCCTGTATGAGTAGAAAATGCAATGCCTGGCCAAATGTTTCTCCCTGATTCATTTATTTTTCTTTGCGAGGTAGAGATGTGGTCTGTATGTGTTTTGTTACAATTTTGTGCATGCTTGAACTAGTGTAACAGAGATGCGGTCCCGACAGTCAAGAACGAGGCAAGATGCAGCCTTGTAAAGATTGTGAATGTTGGTGAAAACTTGGTATGAAAGGTTTGTTTCATTGGTGATGAAATAAACATGCTGATAAAAACTTGGCAGGACTGATTTCAGTTCAACATGGTCCTAAATGTCCCTGACAATCCAATTCAATTCAATTCAATTTTATTTGCATAGTGCTTTTACCAATTGTCATTGTTGCAAAGCAGCTTTACACAATCAAAAGAATTATGTCAGTTTGTATGAAATGTAAATGTATATGAATCAAAATAATAAGATTGTCCCTGATGGACATGTAGCCGGATGAGCTGTCTCACCATATTGATTATGTTTATGTGGGCACCTTATTTACAACCGGTTATATTGCCATACTCCTGGTTGGAGGACTTCCGGGTTACCTGGTTCATGTCGGAGATTATTCCCGGCGCTAGCCAATCCAGCTGTTATAAAGGTAGCGGAAGAGCCTTTCGTGTAGCGAGCCCGCCTCCTTTTGGTTGTGTACCTGACTTCCGGTCTTGCCACAGGTTTCCTCTGGACTCATTAACCGTGAGGTATTTTCCTACCAGCCCTGTTTGTAGAGTGCGCGCGCTGTTTTATGTGATGTCCTTTTCTGTGGACTCTCCTGTGTGTAGCGTGCGCATCGTTTCGTTGCGCGTCTGATTTCCGCTTCCGTCTCAGTTTTTACCTAGACGGTTGGGTTCTTTTGTTCACAACATTGCCTGACTGGAGTCGGTAAGTGGCTCGTTTCCTGTACTTCCTGGTTGTACCGGGATGGCTAGGGGTTGGTCATTCAGCATCCAGGAACAGGAACTATAGGTTGGAGTGGGTGCTGTGGACAAATGCATGAACGCTGCTGCTTTGCTTCTTGCTTGCCTTTTTGCTTTGCCTTTTTGCTTTCTTTCTTTCTTTGTTTTGCTTTCTTTTTTTGTTTTGCTTTGCGTTGCCTGAATGCTGCTTCGCATGAATGCTGCTTTTGCCTGAATGATTTATTTTTGGTTAATTTTGTTTGCTTTACTGTTACTGGATAAATATACACCATATATTTGCTTCACTGTTGTGTTGCATGACTGCTGCTTCATTGACGGGCTGCTTGGCTATCTTACGGCGGTGTATGCATTATTTTTTAGTTTATTTTTAAATTATAAATTGTCTCTTTCTGTTTTTCCTCTTTTTCTCTGTTTTTAACTACATGTTCCAATTTTGTAGAGTTGTGAGTTGAAGGTGGTGGCAGTGTGACGTGTTGGGGTTTGTTTCCCCTCTTCGTGTGCGTGTTGGTTACTCCTCTGTGTCGATTGTCACAGTGAATTGTGTGTGGGTGTGATTCACGTGTGTTTGGGGTGATTCTAGCCTGGATTTTCATCCTTTCTTTGTCTTTTATAGTCTGCCATCCACTGGTAAGCTCCAGCTCTAGTTTGATAGTACCTTTTAACGTTCGTCTTTCTTAGCTTAGCATATCCCTGATGTTGCTAAATTAATTTTATTTCCTTGGGTGCAATTCCCAAGGTGGCGTAATTGGCGTAATAGGGGAGCGGCGGAAGGTAAGATAGCGCCCCCTAGCATTTGCCACAATCTGGCGTAATCGGCAGGATCACTGTTTTAAGCAAAGGCGTGGTTCGTCATATTTGTTTTTTTTTCTCCTGTCTTGTACTTGGTAAGTTTTCTTTTTTTAGCGTATCCTATTGTAAGGCAAAGCAGCAGTGTTCTGCAGGGGACCTCTACTTAGTGGGGTGAGATTTTCTCTCTTGTGAGTGGTCTTAGTGCCTTAAAAATTTCGATTGGATTCCAGCCATGGAGGACGAATTGCAGGAGCTGAGAAGTTTGGTTGCCCAGTTGAGAGCTGACAATGAACAGCTCCGCCAGGAACGAGCTTCTGCCACTCCAGAAGCCAATGTTGTGCCTTCTACTTTGCACGCCCATGCTCTAACAGGTAATGCCTCTTCACTTCCTAGTGTTCCTGTGACCGGGCGCTTAGTTTTCGTACCTCGGGATAGGCGGTGTCACATGTTTAGAGGGGAAAGGCGGTGTTGGGTTGAATGAATGGCTTGAGGAGGTACGAGCTTGTATGAGGTCTCGGCATTTGTCTGTTAGAGATCGAGCATATTTCCTGTTCGATTACTTAGAGGGAGAAGCTCGCGACAAGATAAAGTATCGTTCCACTGTTGATAGAGAGGACCCGGAGAAGGTTATTTCAATACTGCAAGAGCTGTATGGGTGTTCTCAGTCTTACGTAGCGTTGCAGGAGGCCTTCTTTTCTAGGCACTAGTTAGAGGGAGAGACTTTACGGGAGTTTTCATTAGCATTAATGAGCCTTATGGAAAGGGGAAAACAGAGTGCCCCGACTGCTATGTTCAATGCAGGTGTCCTGTTGAGGGATCAATTTGTGGAGCATGTTCTTGACGGTGCTTTGCGTCGTGAGTTGAAGCAGATGGTGCGTAGACAGCCCAGTGCTACTTTACTGGAGGTTAGAGGTGAAGCTATTAGGTGGGAACAGGAGGGTCTTCCTAGTGGGGTAAGGGGTCGTAGCCATTCCGTTTCATCAGCATTAGGTTTTCAGTATGGGATTCAGAATAGACCTAGTAATGTGGCCCATGCTCCTCCTGCGGAGATGGTTGAGCTAAAAGAGTTGTTGAAATGCCAGCAGGAGCAATTAAAGAGTCAGCAAGAGCAGCTAGCTCATAGGCTTTCTCGGCTACAGCCTTCTTATCAGCGTAGCCGTTTTCCTCGTAGAGGTCTGGTGTGCAGGCGTTGTCATCAACCTGGCCACCTTGCACGAGAGTGCGATGGGGTGCGTGCCCCCTCTCGGTCTCACTCGTCCCATGTTCCTACTGCATCTGACAGGCAGTCCCGTTCGGCGTCAGAAAACTAGCACCCACTGCACTGCAGAGCCACAGTTCGGAGGGGTATTCCACTGGCTCACGGGCCCCCCTTAGCAGTTTAGGTGGTACTTCAGCCTTGGTGTCATCCTGTCCACACCTCGATATAATCTTGGGTGGGGTAAAAGTATCATGTTTGCTAGACACAGGTTCGATGGTGTCCACCATTACCGAGAGTTTCTTTTTTTAAAATATTCAGCCTTGGGGTCAGAAGCGTCTTCAGTCGTGTCATTGGCTGCAGCTTAGGGCTGCTAACGGGTTAGCCATTCCTTATATTGGTTACCTGGAATTGGATGCGGAGCTGTGTGGTAAGGTAATGCAGCAATGCGGAGTGCTGGTGGTTAAGGATCCTCCTGGTGGTAGCCAGCCTCAAGTGCCCGGTGTTTTGGGGATGAACATCATCCGTCGGTGCTATAAAGAGCTTTTTGGGGAGCATGGTATGGCTTTGTTCAACTTGCCCTCCGTTTCAGAGGCTTCAGTATCTGTTGTACAGGCACTGCAGCAGTGTCATGAGTCCAGTGCTTCGTCTACTTCTGAGCTTTCTGGTCGGGTAAGGGTTCAGGGTAGTAGGACTTGTCAGATCCCCACTGGGGTTATGAAGTTGGTAGCAGCCACCTGCTCCGACCAGTACTCTGGTCGTACTGTGCTTTTTGAGCCACCAGATTCCGGTTTGCCTGCTGGACTTTTGGCATCTCCTGCTATAGTGCAGGTGATAAGAGGAACAGTTTATGTACCTGTCGTTAATGTGAGTTCTACTGAGGTGGTGTTGTATCCCCGTGTGTTGGTAGGTACACTCCATCCCGTTCATGTTGTTAGCCTACCTGCTGGTATTACAGAAGTTCCAGCCTGTACGGTGACTGTGAATTCGCACTCTGCTGTTCCGACGGTCTGGAACCAGATAGAGGCCTTAGAGCTGTACTTAAAAAGAAGAGCTCTCACTTGCCCCTGAGCTACTGTGGGCAACAGAGACAAATCTGTTTTCTCTGGTCATGAGATGGACCTTGGCTGTACCACTCTCATAGCACATGACATCCCACTTTTGGATGACGTTCCTGTTAAGCAACGCTATAGGCGTATTCCTCCATCTGAATACGAGATAGTGAAGGAACATATAAATAAGTTGTTAGCGGCACAGGTCATTCGTGAGAGCAGTAGCCCCTATGCCTCTCCGATAGTCCTTGCTCGAAAAAAGGATGGTACTTTGCGGATGTGTGTTGATTGTCGTCAGTTAAACGCCAAGACAAGGAAAGATGCATTTTCTCTGCCCCGTATTGAGGAGTCCTTGAATGCCATGACTGGAGCGTGTTGGTTTTCCACCATGGATTTGGCTAGTGGGTACAACCAGGTCCAGGTCACTGAAAGAGATCGCTCCAAGACTGCTTTTTGTACGCCATTTGGATTGTTCGAATGGAATCGTATGCCTTTTGGCCTCTGTAATGCTCCCAGTACCTTTCAGAGATTAATGCAGCGGATATTCGGTGACCAGCAATGTCTTTGTTGCTGTATCTTAATGACATCATTGTATTTTCTTCCACTGTAGAACAGCACCTGCAGAGACTTGAGGTGGTGCTGGGTCGGCTGCAACATAAGGGCCTAAAGGTAAAACTTTCCAAATGTGCGTTTTTTCAACGGGCAGTGCAGTACTTGGGCCACGTGATCTCTGACCAGGGTGTATCCACTGACCCAGGTAAAATCCAGGTGGTAGCTGACTGGCGACCTCCTTCAACCGTCTCAGAGCTGCGATCCTTCCTTGGGTTTGCTAGCTATTATAGACGTTTTATAGACGGTTTCGCAAAGTTGGCAGCTCCTTTACATAGGCTGGTGGCAGACTTGGGTGGTGCTGGATCGAAAAACAAGAGGAGGTCCTGTGCTATTGGGGCGTGGACAGAGGAGTGTAATGCCAGTTTTGAGGCACTAAAGAGCAAGCTTACCACTGCACTTGTATTAGCATATGCTGACTTTTCATTACCTTTTGTGTTAGAAGTCGATGCGAGTCATTCTGGCCTGGGAGCAGTTCTTTCCCAGGAGCAAGGGGGAAAGTTAAGGCCGATAGCTTATGCTAGTTGGGGTCTCAAGCCCAATGAACGTAATATGAAAAATTACAGTTCTATGAAGTTGGAGTTTTTAGCATTAAAATGGGCTATGACGGAAAAATTTAGGGACCATCTCCTTGGTCAACGGTGCCTGGTTTATACCGACAATAATCCCTTGGGTCATTTGAATTCGGCTAAGCTTGGTGCTACTGAACAACGTTGTGGCAGCTCAGCTTGCCTCGTTTAATTTTGAGATTCGGTATCGTTCAGGTAGGAGCAACCGCAATGCAGATGCCCTGTCACGGCAACTTCACTCAGGTTCAGCAGTGGAGGCTATGGCTCCTGGTACACCACTTCCGGTGTCTTTTCAGCATGCTCCACCGCCGGAGGTGTCCTCGGCCTCTCAAGTTGTTGTGAAAGCGCTGCCTTGTCAGACAGCTGATTTGCGGGCTCCAAGACGTCCTTGTGTTCTGGAGACGGAATCAGCGGCCTAATATGGAGGAGCGTAAGCGGTTATCGCAGCCTGCCCTGGTACTTTTACGACAGTGGGATCGCTTGGTAGAGAAAGGTGGTATCGTTTATCGGCAGGTCTTTCTTCCCAGTGGGGGCGAATCTGTTGACCAGCTGCTGTTGCCACAGGTGTTAAAGCAGGAGGTTCTGACTGGGTTGCATCAGGAGCATGGTCCTCAGGGTGTTGAGCGAACGTTGGCACTCCTACGACAGCGGTGCTACTGGCCCGGTATGTCTGTAGAGGTAGCTGAATGGTGTAAGGCATGTGAGCATTGCCAAGTGTCCAAAGACTGTCATCCCACCGTTTATAGTTTTATGGGACACCTTTTGGCATCACAGCCTAACGAAATTCTGGCTATTGATTTTACTGTGTTGGAGCCAAATCGGAATGGGCTGGAAAATGTCCTCGTTATGACTGATGTTTTCAGTAAATATACCTTAGCTATTCCAACTCGTGACCAACGTGCCACTACCGTTGCTCAGGTGCTAGTAGTGGAGTGGTTTAGTAAGTTTGGTGTCCCTGCACGAATTCATTCTGATCAGCGCCGCAATTTTGAGAGTCTCCTCATTCAGCAGCTTTGTGGGATTTACGGGATTCAGAAGTCCCGCACAACGCCACATCATCCAGCTGGTAACGGCCAATGTGAGCGTTTTAATCGGACCCTTCACAATTTGTTGCGTGCCTTACCAGTATCTAGGAAGAGAGACTGGGCTTCTTGTTTGCCTCAGGTCTTGTTTTGTTATAATACCACACCCAATCAGTCTACCGGTGAGTCTCCATTTTATTTAATGTTTGGTCGAGAGGCTCGGTTGCCAGTGGATTTTTTGTTGGGGAGAGTTCAGTAGCCAGTTGCGGGCCCTGTTCATGAATGGATTCTGGAGCACCAGACTCGCTTGCGAACAGCATTGAGGGGACCCAGGAATGGTTGAAGCTTGCTGCAACTCGCAGGAAGCAACATCATGATCAGCAGGTGCAAGGTGAGCCATTGAGGGAGGGTCAGTTGGTGTACATACGTGATTTTAGTGCACGGGGGTGTCACAAAATCCAAAACCTGTGGAGCTCAGTGGTTCATCAGGTTTTGAGAGCACCTAGAGAAGGAGGGTCAGTTTATACGATTGTACCGGTTGGAGAGGTTGGCAGGTCAAGGCAGGTACACCGCTCTTTGTTAAAACTGCCGGTCAGTCAGAATGCTCCTCGTCCTGCTTCTCCTGATGACACGGTATGTAAGGATCTTGTCTTGCCTCATGCTCCATCTTTGGAGAATGAGTCTGACTGTGAGGATGATCTTTTGATTTTGGGCTCAGGAGCCACCTCTAAGTTCTTGTCCTTCGTCGGTTACCTGCCCAGACACAGGGGTTCCAGCCACCTTTCGGCCGTCAGGTTCAGAGTCAAGTCGGCCCTGTGGTGTGCCCCATTTGGTCGTAACCTTACCCGTGGTGACAGATCTACCACCTGTAGTCCCGGCGGTTTCGGTTTTGGATGACCGAGATAGTGGTAGGGTCATGGTGCGTAGGACAGCACGAACCACAGCTGGACAGCACACCAATGTCCATTACTTACCAAGACCGGTGGGGGTAGTTGCCCAAGGGCACCTTGGTTCAGTGTGTAGTGCAGCTTCTGCTGTATTTAGGCCCTGGGATTAGTGGGAATGTGCATCGTCGGGTCCACGATTCAAAAGTGGGGGGTAGATTGTAGCCGGATGAGCTGTCTCACCATATTGATTATGTTTATGTGGGCACCTTATTTACAACCGGTTATATTGCCATACTCCTGGTTGGAGGACTTCCGGGTTACCTGGTTCGTGTCGGAGATTATTCCCGGCGCTAGCCAATCCAGCTGTTATAAAGGTAGCGGAAGAGCCTTTCATGTAGCGAGTCCTACCAGCCCTGTTTGTAAAGTGCGCGCGCTGTTTTATGTGATTCTGCTATTTTCTGTGGACTCTCCTGTGTGTAGCGTGCGCATTGTTTCGTTGCGCGTCTGATTACCGCTTCCGTCTCAGTTTTTACCTAGACGGTTGGGTTCTTTTGTTCACAACATTGCCTGACTGGAGTCGGTAAGTGGCTCGTTTCCTGTACTTTCTGGTTGTACCGGGATGGCTAGGGGTTGGTCATTCAGCATCCAGGAACAGGAACTATAGGTTGGAGTGGGTGCTGTGGACAAATGCATGAACGCTGCTGCTTTGCTTCTTGCCTGCCTTTTTGCTATCTTTCTTTCTTTGTTTTGCTTTCTTTTTTTGTTTTGCTTTGCGTTGCCTGAATGCTGCTTCGCATGAACGCTGCTTTTGCCTGAATGATTTATTTTTGGTTAATTTTGTTTGCTTTACTGTTACTGGATAAATATACACCATATACTTGCTCCACTGTTGTGTTGCATGACTGCTGCTTCATTGACGGGCTGCTTGGCTATCTTACGGCGGTGTATGCATTATTTTTTAGTTTATTTTTAAATTATAAATTGTCTCTTTCTGGTTTTTCTCTTTTTCTCTGTTTTTAACTACATGTTCCAATTTTGTAGAGTTGTGAGTTGAAGGTGGTGGCAGTGTATTGTGTTGGGGTTTGTTTCCCCTCTTCGTGTGCGTGTTGGTCAATCCTCTGAGTCGATTGTCACAGTGAATTGTGTGTGGGTGTGATTCACGTGTGTTTGGGGTGATTCTGGGCTGGGTTTTTACCCCATCTTTGTCTTTTATAGTCTGCCATCCGCTGGTAAGCTCCAGCTCTAGTTTGATAGTACCTTTTAACGTTCGTCTTTCTTAGCTTAGCATATCCCTGATGTTGCTAAATTAAAACTATTTTTACTATTGTTGTACCTAACTGTGGGATTGTGTATGATTGTGAGAAAATAAACGTTTATGTATGAAAACCACGCTCTTTGCATTGTCAGTGAACGTACCTGGGTGCCTTAGTTAATTCAATAATTAGGGTTTTTATTTCCTTGGGTGCAATTCCCAAGGTGGCGTAATTGGCTACAGTAATTAACAGTAGGGGAGCGGCGGAAGGTGAGATAGCGCCCCCTAGCACTCGCCACAGACAATTAACACTGTATTAGGGTACACTTTCTATAGGTTGGTGGCTGCTTTGTAGCGTTTTCTTAGCAATTTTCTTGTGTACGTGCCAGTCAGAATGTAAACCAGTACAATGGGCATGGTTGTGAATTGGTCTCAAACTCCACCAATGACCAAAAGTCCCGTAAGACCACAACAACATTCTTATACCATTTGTTGCTGGTACAGATCAATACCATAAGTCTTGCCATAAAGTGCTACTATCCTGTTTGTGGTGTGCAGTTAGCATTGCTACCTCAGTAGCGGTGTTGAGTTCACACTGGGTAGTAATGTACTGTAGTCTGAGGATGTCCCTTTATTGCCAAGAGAATAAACATTAATGAGGAAATTGGATTGTAGAGATTGGTGGCTAGGGTTAACCTTTAGGGCTAAATAATTTGAGGGCAGGACAGGTGGCAGGGAGTCTAGGGAGCAAAATCAGTGAACAAAAGCTCCTTATTAGCATAGGACCATATTTCTGGACCTGTTTTTTTGTCCTTTTTTTTTTCACTTTGGTACAGATCCAGGTCCTTGTAAATGCGGTGCCAGGAGGCATTACAGATGTTCTGGTTGTGGCCCAAAACATAATTCTGTGTGTTGTATTTTAATGAGGTGTCCATATGTACATCGTTCTTTAGATCAAAGTGAATTTTAAGACTCTGAAATTACAAAGTCGATGGCAGATTCTTCCTCTCGCTGTGATGTATATCAACGAAACTTTTACAGTGCTCTTCATGCCTGAAAGTCATTTAGTCACGAGTATGCTCCTGCCCTCTCACATACAATACGCCATAATTTCATGCTTTCCTAGCACAACCCTTGCTGAATTTGTACTTTGAAGGTCTGTCATGAGAAGGCCAGAGACAGAGCAGTATATTTGGGTGGGTTATGTGAACCGAATGCTCTGCAGTAGCTCTGAAAGGGAAACCCGTCTCTGCTGCCTGACCGCAGAGAAACAAAGATAAAATTAGCCGGCTCTTCCATTCTAGCATGCCTTGGCTGTGTATTTGATTAAACTTGCCACATTTCTCTCTGATGTTTTTGTGCCTAAGCAGTGCCTGCATGGGTGTGCCATTTTGAAATTTATGCTTTTTAGTCAATAACGTTGTTCTGAAAATCATGGTACAGTAGTTGAAGCAACTCAGTTTGTATAATCCACTGAGAATTTCTCCTAATAGATCTAATTTATTTGGCAAAATTACAATCCAAGCTGTGCTGTTATGATATAACTTTAAAATGTATCGCCATTATGTGTTCTTAGTCCAAGAACATTCCTGTTCTTCTTCCATCTGCTTGTGGATTGTCTGTTTTCTCTTCTCTCTACTGTACATCTTATCCAAACCCACAGCTTTTACTATAACATCTACTTTGTACTTACATCTTCAGGTTTGGTTAAGCTGTTTAATGTTGCTTGAAATGGTAAAGGCAGTCATTGTCATTGCCACCTTCTCATATTTTTCTCTTTTTAATATACTCTCTGTCATTCCTTGGTCAAAAATAGCTATTTTTTTCCCCAGCTATTACACAAGGACTGAAGACAGACATATTGGTCTGGTTCTGTCCTCTTTCCAGGATCTATAAACAGAACACAAGAGCTGGTGGAACCAAAAACCTCGTCTAACCTTCCAGGAACCCAAGTGCAGAGAGGACGAAGAGAAAAAAAAAATCATCCAAATGAGCTCAAGGTTTCACAACAATAACAACAGAAACTGATGAAACAGAATGTGATGATTGGAGTAATTTGTTTTTTTGCGGTATTCAAAATAATACCTTATGCTAGATCCTGCCAGAATAATATATACAGTAGTAAAGACATGCAATCTGCACCAGGAAAAAGGTTTTAAATCTCTGAAGTCTAAAAACGAATTAGTGCTTAGGCATTTTACAGTAATTTTTATAATTAAAAAGGTGATGTTTGTAAGTAGGTAACCAAGAACAATGCTTTATAGGGTTTGCATTACACATTGCTTTAATAGGGATTTCCAGCATTTGTAACTTTTTTGATGGACCAGTGTGTGGGTGGTAATATGGAAGGCAGACAGAGCTGATGTCATGGGATCTCTTCAGCTGGGAATACATAAAAAAGGCAAACTTAAAGCCAATTCACAATTGGTGCCTCATGTCAAGCATCTTGTGTAGCATCACAAGTAGAATCAAAAAGCACATCAATTTACTCTGGCTGCATCTGAGGCATGTTGGAGGCACGGTATTGCAAGAGGGTATTTGGCATTTTTGCCCTCAGGCACACAAGGTTTTCCAAAAAAAAAAAAAGATAATAATAATAATAATAATAATAATAATAATAATAATCTCTTTTAAGACTTTGAACTATCACAAGCATTGGATTGGGAATCATTATGCACTAAGCAGAGAGATAACACTACAACATTAAAAAGACAGATAATCACTTTCTGTACAAGAGACATGGGCCACATGCATTATGTGTGAGAAGCTGTTGCGTTTGCTATGTGGATATGTCTGCTACATCCCATTCTTTAACCAGAATTTCTAATCTCTGGTTGGTAATCACTGAATGATTGATTGATGCATACTAAATTACATATTTACTATTTTGACTACAGAGGTTAATGGATGGAAGGCTTTTTTAAATAAAACTTTTTCTTTTAAAATTGCCAAAATTCAATTCAGTTCAATTTTATTTACAGTATATAGCACAATGGTCATTGTCTTAAAACAGCTTCACAAAAATAAAATAATTTTTTAGAAAAGAAAATATTTGGAACTGTGTATGTGTGAGAAAAATGTGTCTAGATAATAATGAGATGAATGAATGATGAATGAAATGTCCCTGAAGAGCAAGCCAAGAGTGACGGCGACGGTGGCAAGAAAAATCTCCCTGAGATGGCAATAGGAAGAAACCTTGAAAGGAACCAGACTCAATCAGAGAACCCATCCTCATCTGGGTAATAACAGATAAAAATGATATAACATCATGTGTGTTGTGCAGGTAAAAGTTCGATATAACAGAAGTTATTTAAATTAACATGAAGTCCAGTTCAGCACAGGGAGTCAGTAGGTGCAGAGGGCAGATGGGGTCTGGGTCACTGGGAGCACTGGAGCAGCATGTGTAGCTCCAACCATAATAAAGCAGAATCCAGCTGGAGCTGGTCCTTCTCTGGATGCCTCAGAAACCTCGCAGGGTTGGCCTTTGTCTACTGAAGCTGGCACAATCTTCCGATGCCTCAGGATGGGTAGAAAAAATACAGAACAGATGGAGAGAATTAGCGTAGTTGCCATTTAGGATAGGTGTACTGGAGTATGAGGTTATGGGATGAGTTACATGTATGCCAGATTAAAGAGATGCGTCTTGAGTCTACTTTTGAATTGGGAAACCGTGTCTGCTCCCCGAACACTGTCTAGAAGACTATTGAAGGATATTTCAGAGCTTTGAAGCTAAATATGAAAATGCCTTACCCCCTTTTGTAGATTTTGAAATTCTGGGATTTACCAGAAGTCCGGAGTTTTGTGATCTTAAGGAGCATGGTGGATTATAGCGTATCAGAAGACTGGTTAGGTATGTGGAAGCTAAACCATTTAAGGCCTTGTATGTAGGTAATACTATTTTGTAATTAATTCTAAACTGAACAGGTAGCCAGTGCAGGATGATAATATTGGGGTTATATGATCATATTTTCTTGATCTAGTGAAAACCCTGGCGGCTGCATTTTGGACTAACTGGACACACTCAGTTAATCTAGACAACTTGGGTATTTTGTCTGGTTGTGTTAAGATATATAATTGGGTATCATCAGCTTATCAATGGAAACTAATGTCTTTTAATAATGTTACCCAAGGGAAGCATGTTTATTGAGAACAGCAGAGGTCCTAAAACTGACCCTTGTGGGACCCCATATTTCACTGGCATTACACTAGACGGTTCTCCATTCAGATCTACAAAATGGTATCAATCAGACAGGTATGATCTAAACCATTTTAATGCCTGCCCCTGAATACCAATATGATTTTGTAGGTGATCTATGAGAATATTATGATCTATAGTGTCGAATGCAGCACTAAGATCAAATAAGACTAGTATTGAGATGCAGCCTTGGTCTTAAGCTAAAAACAGCAATCTTAACTAGTGCAGTTTCTGTACTATGATGGGGCCTGAAACCTGACTGAAATTCTTGAAGGATGTTGTTTTCCTGTTTGTTTGTTTTTTTAAATGGGGATTTCATTTTGCAGTCAAAGTGTTCAAATGTAATAGTTTTGTGGTGCGAGTGCTATTGTTATGGAAGCAGTGGCTCCTTGTTTACATGTATTCCTTTGCTTTTTTTTCCCATAAAAAAATAAAGATTTTCTGTAGTTAAGTGTTCGAACCAAGGGAAAATAAGTAAAGGCAATACATTTGTCAACACCCACTGACAAATAGAATTGCACATCTGATCTGTTTGGAAAAAAGTATTCATTGTGAACACAAACCTGTGGTTATGAGCTTCTCTCACAAACAGGCTGAGAGTTTGTCCCAATTGAATTCAAAGCTTCAGGCCAAAATACCTAGAAAAATATTAAATCTAGCAGTATTGCTTTGCTTAGATGTGCAAATTCCCGCCACACAAAGAAATTAACTTATTAAATGCAAGTTCTAATTAGATTGAATCTTCTTAAAGATTGGTATTAGGAATCCAACACATTTTTATTCATCATATCAGCACATTACCTTAAACAAGTAAAATGTATTGAAGAATATGGGTTACATGATTAGACCTTTAAGTTCATGAGGACGTTAGCTAACATGACTGGAATTTCCACATCTGGGTGAAACTAAGCTCTTCCTGCTACGCTGTACAATTGTTTCTTCTGAGTAGACATTTCCATATTTAACACATTAAGGTGGGTGCATTGAGTAATTATGTTCATTGTGTTATTACAGGCAGGTAATGAGGCACGTCTGGCAGCTGTCTGGAAGGAGTTAGCATGGCTGCAGGTTAGCATCTGATTCTCTGTACTTTATGCAAACACAGAAATAGCATTCAGAGCTTTGGCATGCAGTTTTGTGTACACAAAGACTAAATCCTGCCCGTCTCACAGTGGCCAGACTAGACCAGAAGACAAACATCCCGACATAGAAAATGAGAGGGGGAAAGGAAAAGACAAGGTTTGAACAAGGATCAGAATGAGAAACTAGTGTTCTACTGGTACGCTGCTACAGACCAGATCAGAAGGTCAACAATGTCCACACAACCACATCTACATAAACTCTGAAGGCTGAAACCGACAGGACGCTGGCTAGGGTTAGCTACGTAGACTAAATGAACCTAAACATGGGCAGGGGTAGCTAAGTGTTGGGGCCTTGAGCAAGGTTCTCAACCCTTAACCGCTCAGATTTACTGCATGAAATAAAAAGGGAATGTACAGTAAGTTGCTCCAGATAACTGCATCTGCTGAATTCCGCAAATGTAAACTAATTCCCTAAGAAAAGCAAGTTAAATTTTCAATGCTGAGGGGCAATTACTTTCTAGATCAGATCGTAGAATTTATTTCTGCCTACAGCAAAATAATATACGCTAAAATATCAAGTGGTCTGAAAACCTACTAATTATATATAAATTTATACTGTGGGAAAGAATATCTAAATCTCCAATTTTTTTTTCAAACAACTTCATATATTACATTTTAAATCATTTGTGCAATCATATGTGTTTATGTATATTAATAAATATACACACAAAACTGTTTCATAGCCAATAGTCCAGTGCTGCAAATTAACTAATAATGTAATGTGTTAATTCTTCTGATGTTTGTTGCACTGACGTTCAAAGCAGTTCCTCTTCTTTGTTGTTTGTTTTTACTTCCAAATAATACAACAAAGACAGACAATATTCCTCATATCTTCAACTTCACCAATATTTATTTCATCTTTATAATTGATCCTAATAAATACAACCATGATCTTAAGCTAGTCTAGCTGGGGAACCTATACAAGCTAAGAGCTTTGTTAAGGTTACAGTGTACACATCATGTGAAACACCAACAATAAAAGCACAAACTACACAAAATACCATATATCATACCCTCAGCTGCACACAGTAAAATATCTCCATAGCGTGAAATATATGTAAGTATATCATTTTGTTCTGTGGTTCTTTTTACAAGTTCTTTTAAAATGTACAGTTTATATAAGCTTTGGGTTAGGCCTACAAAAACTGAAAATGATCCCATAAAGAGTGACTGAGGTTATACATAAAATAAAACTGGGTGTGTGAACTGAATCCTTGAAGACCAGGTATTTCCCATGACTACAGCCAGAAGAAGACAGAACAATGGTATAAATGTGTCCTGTATGAAAGGAGGCAGGCCGGTGTGCATATTGCCAAAAGAGACAGAGCCTCTAAATATGAAAAAATGTCTGTAATTAACTCCAGTTTCCATGAGCATGGAAGTGCTTACCTGAAAATGCAGAAAACACATTTTTACAAAATTGAGGTGATTTAAATATATCTGATGAATTATAAATGATGCATAGGCCTACATTTTTGCAGAATAAGACTTTGGACAAATAGTCGATACAGCAATAGTTTTTAAATGTGGCTATAAAAAATTGTTTGCTTTGCTATTGTTCTTTGTGTTTAAGTTCATATGGCAGTACTTTCTTTTTTATGGTTTAAAATAACCTACAGTCCATTTTCATGAAAACTTAGAAGTGAGAAATGTGCTGTACCTGTACAAATTTGCTATAATTTGTACAAATCTCACTCACTCACCCCCTACACTGCTTATCCTGTACAGGGTTACAGGAGGCCTGGATCCTATCTCAGAGGACTTGGGGCACTAGGTGTAATTCACCTTGGACGAACACACATACACTTATTCTCTCACATACTACAGGCAATTTCATCCATCCATCTAGGAACCTCTGTAGTCCAACTAGGGACCATGGAGGCCAATAGTATTTATTCCCACTTGTACGACTATGGTAGGACCTCCTGGGTTACATTCACACTATAGGCAATTTGGAAATGCCAGTTAGCCTAATCTGCATTTTTTGGACTGTTGGAGGAAACCAGAGAACTTGGAGGAAACCCACCAAGACAGAACATGCAAACTCCATGCATGCAGACATGACATGGGAATCAAACTCAGGACCTGAAGATGCAAGGCGACAATGCTAACCACTAAGCCACTGTGCTGCCACAGTCAATTTAGAAGTGGAAATTAGCCTAATCTGCTGTGGGATGAAACTAGAGAACCTGGAGGAAACCACCAAGCACAGGAAGAACATGCAGACTTACACACAGACCTGGAGATGGGAGGACACAGTGCCACTGTACAACATTCATTAGGCCAACAAAATGATTGATTCTGATTGAATCTCATTAGTTGCTAATTAAATTTCCATAACCGCAGATTTTAGTGTAACAACTTACACTTTAACACCATATATTAAAGGTCCAGGTAATGTTCCCTTGGCTGAAGGAGCCTGGACTGACAAGACAAAACAACAAAGACTGAGAAGATCTTGCATTGTGTTTGTAAAGGTCATTTTTTTTCTACTTGATGCCATCAGGCAGAAAAGAAGCAGGCGGTAGGCTTAAGTCTTATTATTATGTTCATATCAATCCATAGCCTAGCATGCAGACTGCAGACTGGGCAACAAAATCTAAGACATATACAGAGAAAAAAAAGATAGTTAAAGACTTAACCAAAAACCCATCTCCTCAAATGAGTTCATCATGCGCAATCCAATGATGCATTACACTGATCTCAGTCCCAAACCTCTTTCTAAGTAAAAATGACTGTTCAACAGACTGAGAAAAAAAAAAGGTCATTACGCCAGAACTGTGAGTTCCCTTTAATGAAGTACAGATTTTATTACTTGAGAGGAGACTGAAGCCATCCATCCAACACCATTTCTCCATAATGAGCCAGTTTTATTGGCACTCAGTACCACTGGAGCTGTGTTAGAGCAGGGTACAATGTGAAACAAGTTGTCACTTTAATTTTCAGCATCATTTTTATCTCATCAGTCCCATCAACAGAGGTCAGAATCATTCATGATGTTTAAACCACAGCCTCCTTGCTGTCTCTGCTCATGCTATCACCAGTGGGGAAACAATCACAAGACAGTCATTCACGCAGTTCTCTTCTGTAGGATTTATTTTCTTTTTATTAGGTCATTTAAACATTTTAAAACTTTATCTCTGTTTAGATTATGATGTGATTGCACAGAAGCAAGTCAGACATTTTATAGCCTGTATCTAATTACTAAAGGAATAAATTAGGCTCCAGCCTACAGCACATAGTGCTCTCTCACTCTTTCTCTATACCACTTATCCAGTCCATGGTCTTGGGGCATACATGCAGGCCAGACAAGCACACACACACACACACACACACACACACACACACACACACACACACACACACACACACACTATGGGGAATTAGTCTATTCTGCATGTCTTATGACTGTGGCAGGAATCCGGAGTACCCAGAGGAAACCCACCAAGCACAGAGTAAACATTCAAACTGCACACTTAAACAGATCCACGGCGAGAACTGGACTCTCGACCCTGGTGGTTTGAGGGTCACAGCTTTCGTTTCTCCGGATGTTAGACGTGACTGAAACCTCATTTCATTGTTTTACTGGAAATAATGAGAATCAAATGGCAAGATCGAGAATCACACATTTAATACATCAAGTTTGCTTTTAGGAAATTAGAATTAATGTTTTGTGCTAATTAGAAAATAAATAAGGGGTGTATGAAAAGAGTTTTTTTCCCACCAAATGCAACTAATATTTGATTAACAGTATAATTTTTTTTATAAAGTTATATTTTCTGGTATTTTGGATGTGTTGAAAACTTAAACTAACATCTACAGCTGCATGAGCTCCCATCATTCCAAAGTCAATTTTAGCTCATAGCATTCATGAGCTGTGCTGTTTATAACTTTTGAAGTTCTTCCCCTTTTTTTTTCAAATTTGATATATATAACTTTGAAGTGAATAGTCAGATCAACCTATCACAAAGTTATCAAAAGAAAGTTGAAGGCCAAAGTGCTTTATATATATGCATTTCACACAAGACCCATAAGTATTGTATATTGAATAACATTTAGAAATACAAATAAACTTTGCATTTAGATGATTAAGCACATTTAATGAATACGATTCATGTGATAACTTGGCGCAGTGGTAACGTGCTCACCCTATCATCTGGAGATCGCTGGTTTGATTCACGGGTGATGCTGCAACCTCTCGCAGCCGGAGGTCTACAGTAGAGAGAGCTGATTGGCGGAGGTCTAGAGGACGCTGATTGGCCGAGCTCTCTCAGAGGGGAGGGATGAGAGGTACATTGTGCTCTGACATTAATCACGGCTCTACAGCCAATCGGGGGTGTCTGTGAGCTCATGCAAGGAGCGGATATCGCTGTCCTCCGAGTGTGTTACGCCACCCCCAATGGTGCGTGAGCGAGCAGTTCAAAAAGATGCGGTCGACTGGCGTCAGTCACATGGTTTGGAGGAAACACGTGATAGTCTTCGTCCCTCCTGACTGAGTGGTAGTAGTAGCCTTAATGTGGGAGCCCCCTAGTGGCGGGGAGGAATTGGACACGACTAAATTTGGGAGAAATTCGGGAAAAAATCCAGAAAAATAATAACAAAAAGGAAAATGTTTTTAAAGAAATTTCAAATTCAACATTCAATAGTGGGTAATTTTTGTTAGGATAAAATGGGTGGCCTTAATGGGGCACCTGGTCTGTCTTAAGGCAAGAAATATTTTAACAAGTTTCCTTCTTAGTCAATTTAGTCTTGATTTAAATCATAACACAGTACAAGTGGGCCACCATTCAGGGGCCATTTTCCTTTTCTAAATAGTGCACGGCGGAGGAAATCGGTGTGCCCAATTTGAAATCTCTAAGTCTAATGGTTTCTTCTGCCTGTCTACTTTTACGGCAAAATGATTGTCCTGTTGTAGTAGTAGTAGTAAGAATAATTCTAGCAAACTCTTGAGGATTCCGGCAGCTTTAGTGCTAGGACCCTATTCAAATGTTAAATATCCATGAAAATAATAATGGCACAAATACAAAGCATTAGCTCGAATATACTCTCTAATTCTGTATGAAAAAAAGCTCTAATGAGTGCAGGGTTTGTTTTGTTTTTCTAATGCAGTAGGCTCTGGAGATCCTCAGAGGAGTTGTAATGTCTGATTGAGGAGAAGAAGGAGAGCCGGAGGAGCAGAGACAGACGGGTTCATGTAAACCAGCAGGACTGCGTTTGGAAGACTGTACTATTTCTGTTAGCCTGGCTGAAGAGAAAATATAAAGGAAATGTCTTCTCTCTATTTGTATTTCCCAAGGTCTGTTTCATTCTGTCCTGCTGAGTCACCCTCAGTGCAGTGTGTTTAGTTAGTGTTAGTTATAAAGAAGCGAGTCCTGCTTCGTTTTCGTTAATATGGTGTTGACATGGGGCAGCAGTCTCCGAGCTGGTGGATCACAAGGCCAGATAAACCACACGCCGAATGAAATATAACAGAGACCGCGTCTGTGCGTTCGCTCGGCTTCAATGGCACTTTGTTTCAGACGGAATTGTTTTCCAGACATGGATAATCAATGCCATGTTTTTAGTCTTTTAATTAAATGAAAGAGACAAATAACCAATAAGAAAGTGGATAAGATTTAATGAGCTGAATTTTTGGTTTTTACAAGAAAATATGATCATCACTTTTATATAAATGAATTCTAAAAATGTCAGTAGATTACGCAGAACTTCATGAATTCCAGATTGTTTCTATTGCAACAATTTACAAATGGCTTTGGGCTTTGTATGGTGGACTCACCACAAACAGTGTGTAAAATGTGTGGGATTGTTGAAATAACATCACTCTAAAAGGAGATGTTAAATAAATCAGATCAATCGTCTGCTCAGTACAATAACTTACTGGACTATAAGTCTGTAGACCAAAATGTGCCAAGGCACTAAGTCATGTCCAACGAGTCAAAAAGGGTTCATTAATTCATGGCTTGGCAAAGATAAAAACTCATAGAACGACACGTTTCAGCTCAAACGAGTCTTCACCAGGGTGTTACACATTTATGGAAGGAGTCTCCAGTGTCACTGAGCAAGTTTTCTGACATCTCTAGGACAGAGCGGTTTAAAGTGGAACAAATTGCTCTGGTGAAAGAAACAGAGCCTGTTGAGAACAGGAACTAACTTGTTTTACGTAACTATAAATGGTTTAAAAGTATGATGTCATTCTTTGGGCATAAATAAATAAATAAATGTGAAAAAATCTTTGATTCCATGAATAAAAAAAAATCTTCATGATATGCTCATATTGGAAAAATATCAACAAAGTGACCAAGTTAAGACCTTAGTTTAAATCTCCAGTCATGTGTTTCACAGCTGCAGAAGTTCAGGTTACACTTTGCTTTTTTAACCTTATCATAGTCTCAGTCAGAGACTCTTAAATAACAGTCTTCATCTGTATGTTGTTCAAAGAGAAAGCTCTTTTTGCCCATGAGGAACAGTGCATTGACTCGAGACATGCCAATTCTCTTCACAATAGAAACATTATGCATATCTACAGTACAAAGTGCCAAAGTTAGGGTCATGTTTTAGTGTATTTTTCATTCTACTGCAGGCATCTGTACACATTTGGAATCTCATTAAAACAGCCACATCACACATTTCTTATAAAGGTTTTGAAATGTACTTTGTTTTAATAACACACACACAATAAGAGTTAGTCTCAGTGACAGATAAGTAAATAGAGCTTCTTGTTAATTTTGTTTATACAATAAAACCAATAAAAGCAATTTGGGGCTGGGAGGAAAACTGTTCCTGGCACACACTTCCACGTCACAGCTGCTGGAGGAGAATTTAGAGCCTTCTTACTAACCACACACACACACACACACACACACACACACACACACACACACACTTTACTCTGAGGGCCTATGATTTGCTTGTGTGTTACTGTAGCTACGCCTGCAATGCATAAACCATGACCATGGTAACCAGAGGGGAGAAAAACAACAACTCAAATCATGTATTTTGTTGGTCAAAAGAAAAAAGAAAAGCCACCACCAGCTTAACTCTGAAATTCACAATGAATTTACTTAATAAATAATCATTAAGTAAGGGATGAACCACTCAGGTGTGTGTTATTATTGGCAAATAATCAATCTCCAGATGTGTGATGAAATAGATGGATGATTAAAATACCCTCACATTACACCACACTGATTTCCTGTTAATTACTTTCATTCAATTTCTTGTACTACTTCCCGTTTCAACTAAGCTCTGGATGTGTGCATATTCCACATCTTGTGTGAAAGCTGTTGTGCTTAGTGTGGCAAGCTGAACAGCATGATTAGATCTCTGTTCATATTAGTTACTGTTTCCACATTAGTTTCCACATTGTGCTCTGTAATTAGCTCACCTTTGTGAAGAAAGCGCTTGCGGGTACTCCTGCACACTGACATACTGCTTATCCGGAAAGTGGTTTTCACTGCAGTTTAAGTCTATTTATTGCAGGGAAATAATGTTTTTCACTAACAAAGGACAAGTCATAGGCCGCAGATTGCTGAAAGGTTATAATAATTCAAAAATTCTGAGTTATCGATGGATTAAAGTCATTTGTTTGGTTGTTTAAATGAATGAATCAAGGAACCACATAATGAGTCATTACACATCTGGAGACCCACATGAGAAGATAGATAGATAGATAGATAGATAGATAGATAGATAGATAGATAGATAGATAGATAGATAGATAGAAAGATAGATAGAAAGATAGATAGATAGATAGATAGAAATACAGAAACTAATATTACTACAGATAATAAATTATCATTATTATTATTAGTCTAACAGCAATTAAACTATTATTACATTTCATTTCATAATAATTCACTTATTAATTCTGGATGTCTCTCGCAATGGGCTTGGGGCACGAGACAGGGTACACACAGCAATAGCCTAAGCTGCTTGTCTTTGGACAGTGGGAGAAAACCAAATGACCCAGAGAAAACCCATCAAGCATGGAGAGAACATGCAAACTCCGGCCCCCGGCCCCCGAGGTGGGAATCGAACCTGCGATCCCTGGAGATGCTAGGTCATTGTGCTAATCAGTTATAATGCATTTTCGATACAATTTCATGCACATATTTGTTTTCTCTTTTTAAATTCTAAAATTTTTTGTGTTAAACATTACATCTTTAGCTTTACAACCTCAGTAGAATGTTGAATCTCTTTCAACACATGCACTCTGGGGTTGCATCCACCAGATGGCGATATGGGATAGTTTAAGGATTGAGTGACTGAAGATTGATTTGAAATCCTATACTGAATTAATTATTGAGAAACTATAATGCAGTTTAATATGGTTGTTAGTAAAAAAAGTCTTAAAGTTATTGGCTTCATTCGAAGGGTTTGTTTAAAGGGTTAAGGCACGAATGCAGGAACAAACTGTCAATACAATTTTTTTTTAAAAAGGAGTAAAATGCTTCAAATTTCCAAATTAATGATACATGTTTTGTATATAAAATGTAAAGAACACAATACAGTTCTGTTCCCTATCGCACTCTGTACTGTATAATAAACATTAAAAGAGCTTTAAAGTTTTATTAGATCCTGGCAGAATCTCTTTATTATATAAAGAGTGATCATCTCACTCACTACCTTATATTTCACTTACTTTAATTTAAAACATGCAGGCTAATATTTCTTTTTGCGTTTTTTATATGAAGTGACAAAAAAAAATCAATGCTAAAAGACTTTACCTCTAGGAACCAAGCAGGCATAAAAAGTAATGGAAAAAATGCTACATTTATTTCAGTGCATTCTATAATCTAAATAATTTACCAAATTCAAGTGTTCAAGGCAAAACAAGGAAGTTCTTTAATGGCTCAAACATGCGGGAATGGCTTGGAGTGAGATCAGGACCTTGTTGGGGCGATGTAGCAATAAATTCCTGTACCGTGCAAGTGGTGTTGGAGAACGATTGTGTGTACAGTTCAACAGATATATTTATCTCTTTCAAAACATAGCAAGAAGCTATTAATTGATTTTTAAGAATCAGGAGTTCATGGGCATGACTGTAGTGGGATTAGAGCCACCTCAGCCAGGAAGTAACTGGCCTGCACCATTCAAATGTTTTACTGCGGCTAAGAGCCTCATCACTGTACTGTGCTTGAAGTCTTTTGTAAATGTCAATCAGTTTTACGCCAGGGTAATTACTCCTTAATTTATTTAGGAGTGGTGGTTAGCACTGTTGCCTTGCACCTCCAGGGTCTGGGTTTGATTCCCATCTCTGTGTGCATGGAGTTTGCATGTTCTCCCTGTGCTTGGTGGATTTCCTCCCACAGTCCAAATTTATGCAGTTTAGGGTAATTCCCAAATTGCCTGTAGTGTGTGTGTGTGCCCTGCGATGGATTGGCACCTGTCCAGGGTAGGCCCTAAACCTCCTGAGATAGGCTCCAGGACCTCGCGACACTGAATACAGGATAAAGCGGTATAGAAAATGAGTGAGTATGACAAACAAACAACCTGTCATATTACAGATAAAACAGTGAGCACAACGGCGTCTGACCTGAAGACTTCCTTGTTATGGAAACCTTACTGTTACAAAACACTACCACTGGAGACTCCTTACTAAATGCTAATTAAATCTTTTTACAGAAATCATCACATTTGTCCTTGTAATGTAACAACCCAACCTAACTGATTAGAGCAGGTATAAGAACATCGATACTAACCATTAATTTGAAACTCCAGCCCTATCAGAGCACCTTCTGTCCAATCAGATTAGAGAATTTAACAGTGCATCAGTATAACAGTCTTCCTGCAAGATTCTGAAACATCTACTGGTTTTCCTCACAAGAGTGGTTTTTTTTTTTTGAGATTTGAAAAAATAAAAAACTTGTGTTCATGTGATGTGATGTTATCAATAAATATTTTTATTTAAGATATACTGCTAACCATATGGAACTTGACAAATTTAAATATTCTGTGTATTTGTACCTGCAGGGCCATTCACTTTCTATTAAATATTTTCTGATTATTTATTCATTCATACATTTTCCATGCTGCTTATCCTGTACAGGGTCGTGGGAAGCCTGGGCGCTTATCATACAAACTTCACACACACAGAACACATGAGGGAATTGAACCCTCTACCTGGGAGGTGCAAGGATAGAGTGCTAAACGTTACACTATTGTTTGGCTTGAATGGTCTGATTAATCTTTAAGATCCAGCATACTTATGTTTGCATCATCTGAAAGCAACCTTTTGGGGAAGAGAGACTTTAAATAACAAATCATCTCTTTCTCATCATCTCCCTCTCTCTCCCTACCTTTATTATCTACCGTTATTATCTAACCCTCCTCTTCATAACTACATTTTACACAAATGCCAGTCATCACACTTTCCCACTCAAAGAATGTGATTAATTGTGACCTTTACAATCTAATTGTAAATGCTGCACAATAAATGCAAGTGAACATGCAGCGGTTTTCCACAACAAAGCAATTAATTATGTATGTCAAAGACGCAGAACAAATACAACCCTTTAATTTAACACCCACAGAGTGTAAACTTGTGAAATCTTTTAACACATGATAATATAATTCATGAAGTACTTCTGTAACGCGAGTAATTTAAATTCTATCCTTCACCACAGTGGGTCAGCAGAGAGCTATAAAACCACAACGCAGACACAAGAGCTGCGCCTGAATAGACTGCTGCTGAAGGCTGATCTTTGTAGATCTAATTTAATTAATGCTTTTACATTGGAAATAAACTAGGTCATAATTTGCTGGCATCATTTAATCATAATGGTGATCCATGAGGAGGAGGAGTTGCTCGGTTCCCTGGCTCTTTCATCAGCCAGAGAGATGGCGTCTCAAGGCTCCAGAAGAGAGTGGTGTAGGAGCCGAGGGAGCTTCGAATGAGCTTTTAGCAAAGTGTGTGAGATGGAACACATCGCAGCGAATGTAGTTATTACTTGCTTAGGTTAGCATTAGGAAAACAGTCAGAGGAAGAACATTTACTGGACATACGGGTTACATCTTGCAGGCGATAAGGTCTCTCAACCACAACACAATACAAGACTAACATCATCTTTTTACATCCAACACTGACTGGGCATTCATGGCCACTATGGATACATTCATGCACACTTTTACACTATATATATATATATATATATATATATATATATATATATATATATATATATATATACTGTATATATATATACATACTCAGCAAAAAAAGAACAGTCCCTTTTTCAGGACTGTGTATTTCAACAATAATGTTGTAAAAATCCAAATAACTTCACAGATCTTCATTGTAAAGGGTTTAAACAATGTTTTCCATGCATGTTCAATTAACCATAATCAATTAATTAACATGCGCCTGTGGAATGGTCGTTAAGACCTTAACAGTTACAGAAAGTAGGCATTTAAGGTCACATTTCTAAAAACGCAGGACACTAAAGAGACTTGTCTACCGACTGTAAAAAACACCCAAAGAAAGATGCCCAGGGTCCCTGCTCATCTGCGTGAACGTGCATTAGGCATGCTGCAGGGAGGCATGAGGACTGCTGATGTGGCTAGGGCGATAAATCGCCATGTCCGCACCGTGAGACGCCTAAGACACCGCTACAGGGAGACAGGAAGGACGGCTGATCATCCTCGCAGTGGAAGACCACGTGTAACAACACCTGCACAGGATCGGTACATCCGAATATCACACCTGCGTGACAGGTACAGGATGGCCACAACAACTGCCCGAGTCACACCAGGAACACACAATCCCTCCATCAGTGCTCAGACTGTCCGCAATAGGCAGTCCATGAGGAGGAGATGCACTGCAGTACTTCAAGCAGCTGGTGGCCACACCAGATACTGACTGGTACTTTTGATTTTGAGCCTCCCTTCATTCAGGGACACATTGGGAAACATTTTTAGTTTATGTCTTATGGTGTTGACTCTTCTAGTGTTCATACAAATATTTACACATTAAGTTTACTGAAAGTAAAAACAGTTGAAAGTCAGAGGACGTTTCTTTTTTTGCTGAGTGTATTTCTATTTTTATTTATGGACCACTGCACAAATCACTTTAATAACAAGTCACTTTAAAAAGTCACTTTTATGCATATTTGCACACCTCAGTCATTTCTACATTTCTGATTTGGACAAATTTCTATTTTCTTCTTTTTATATTTCTATATTATTATATTGATATTTGTTCTTATTTGTACAGTTTATGTTATTTTACTTTGTACAGTATATTTTACTAGTTAATTTTATTTTCTAACGTATTTCTTTTATTTATATTTATCTCTTATGTTTAAGCTTTTATTTTTAAGGTTACTGGCAGTCGTGTAAGCATTTCACTACATATCGTACTGTGTATGACTGTGTACGTGACAAATAAAATTTGAATTTGATAAATAGGTAGATACAGTAGATAGATAGATAGATAGATAGATAGATAGATAGATAGATAGATAGATAGATAGATAAGCGCAGACACATTCAAGTACTCAAGTAATTTAAGGGTTTCACAACAATGTGTGTGAATACTTAGTTCAGTTTTAATTAATTGCGTATATAATTTTTAAATTCCAAATAAATTATATCCATTAAGGATTTCAACACTGCAAGATATGGGATTTCCAAACACTGTATGCAAGCCACTATATTGGTATTTGCTTATGTTAAATTAACATCATTTATCAATTACAAATTTTAATTTTTGTATGCTGTGCAGTAACATCAAGAAACAACATCCTTAAAATTCTAGCCCTGAGCCACTAAGGAAAGTAATAGTAGTAGTACCAGGAATGGAAAGCTTTAGTGATTTACTGATATAAACACAGGCTCAGTGGTTTATCAGAGTGCAGGTTGAATTTGAGGAAAACACTCTGGTGAAGTGATGAGATCATCCTGGATAACAGAGAATGACAGCCTTAGAAATGGTGTCTAAACATGATCATTATTCAGTGACAGAAAAAGAACTCGAAAAATCGACCATTAAACAATGTATACTCATAGACAAAAGAAACATTGCACATAAAAATTTCACTTCTGTCGAGAAAATAAGACAGATAAATTTCATACGGAAATCTGAGTCCACCAGCAAGAGGAATTCAAAATTCAGACGAGAATGACAAAGATGTCGAATCAACATCAGCCCATGATACGGCCTACTTCAACATCCAGCTGCAGACAGACATCATTTAACAGTCTGATGACTTATCGTGTCGAGCCTCGGAATACCAGCAGCAGTTGTGTCAGCATTTTCTGTACCATTTCTCAAACGATGCTGTCGAATTAGTCTTGCCTTGGTGTTGTCACTGATCTTGGCCTTCTAGACCGAGGGCGATTAGTAATGGTACCAGTTATTCTGAATCTGTTTCATAACTTGGAGATGGTGTTCCCAACAACTCCTAAACATCTGGTGATGCCTTTTTTTGTGTTGCACCAAGTTGAAGCATTCTGATGGCCCTCTCCTCTCTGTGCTACGATTGATTAAGTGGGTAGTGTAAAGACAAAATGGACTATGGTTTGGAAGGTCCCAGGTTCAAGTCCCCCAACCACCAAGTTGTCCCTGTTGGACGCTTAAGCAAGGCGCTCAGATGGATAATAAGATAAAAATGTAAGTCGCTCTGAATAAGAAATGTCTGCTAAATGTTGAGATGCAGACACATAGATTTATTTGCTAAATGTCACCAATCTCATAATAACCCCTTTGTGAAGAGCTTGTTTTTGATCTAGTATATACTGTATGAATGTGTTTTCTTTCTTTTTCTGTTAGACATTTGTAATCCTTATATTATGAACAATATACGAGTATAAATGCAACAGATCTGGATTGTTTAAGAAGTCTGTTATTACGTTATGAAGAAGCCCATTCAGAGTCTTTCTAATGTAAGCCATGAGACATGAATCCTTAATCTACTTGACTCTTTTGTGATCTTTCTCTTAATTACGCCCGAGGAAAGGTCAGATCGGCGGAGAAAAATGACACGGTTGGCGAGTTCATTTAAAGTTCAGTTGTACACCCAGCAGTGCTTTGCTCTTTGGATATTAATGTGTTGTCATTAGAGCTTCTAAGTTAACACCATAGTAACATCATCATTAAACCGGGGAGAAGTTTGAACCCAGGGAGATTCTATATACAGTAGAGTGATGACCAAACAGGTGTTGTCACTGATAAGTTATAGCCTGTGACAACGGTATTCAGCATCTGGAGAAATAGCCTAGGTCATCTCCAGATTTAAACCCAATAGAAAGCTGTTGGAGAATGTTGAAGAAGGCAATAGCAGTCAAGAAACCATTTTCTCTACATGGTCTCCAGGAAGAAATCAAGCAGGCATGGACTGAGGGGAGACACATCCAGGGGGTGCAGACGTCTTTTTGCCTCTATGCCCAGCCGGATCCAGGAAGCAAGTCATAACGTGCATGTAGTGATGATTCAATACCACTGGTACAAATAAACCCCACATGTCACTATTTTAATCAGTACTCAGTAACCGTCAGAGAGATTCTGACCTAAAATTTAAGCATATGTTTTTGTGTGATATTGGCTTGAATGATGCGCAGTTGGAATGGAATTTTATTCTATGCCATTATTAAACACGGCACTATTCATTAATTAGTATTATTGTCACTTTGAAGTCCACATTATGGCTGCTTTTTCACACAGAAGACATCTTAGGCGATGCATCCTAATCAGAGACGCTGCTTTTATTGGAGACTGAATATTTTTCACGCATAAAATTATGAACGCTTAATGTGAGCTCTAAGTGTTGTAGATCAGTGCATGGTCAGATTATCCTTCAGAAACAGTTGGTGCCGTTTCTTCACAGGAGAGTGCACTGAATTGACAAAAAAACATTAACATTATTCTATTCATTTGGCTCAAAATTGGCAATTAAAAGTGTGAATAAATATCCTACATCATGTGCACGCATTACCGTTTCTTGACTGATTTAATATTGGGTTGCTTCATTAAGCTGAACATGAAGTAATTGTCAGCACACACACACACAAGCAATATATAAAAATGCTTAATGATTTGATGTCCTGGATCATTGCTGTTTTATGTACTGCTGAAGGATGAGGATGGATTCATATCGCTATATAAAATCAGTGATAAATATGAGAAAATATTAATATTCATGCATAATGGTACAGTTAAAATACCAACTAAGCACCTGTTATGTTTACCTTAATCTTTCTTTCATCTTTTTAGTCATATTCTGCATCAAAGTATCGATCCATTTCATTTAGAATTTTTGAATTGCTTTTCTATGGCTTTTATTACATTTGACAGCAAAGAGCAATAACATGCCCTTTCCCTGGTCTGTCTACATCCTATCCCTGCTTTTGAGGTTTGAAGGTCAGAATCAAAAATCAGATTTATTGGCAAACTATGTTAACACACACACACAAACAAGGTATTTGGTTCTGACTGTGGTTGACGCTTATGAGGTTTAAACATAAATGCAGACAAAATTCCACAATACACAGGAAATACACAAACTACATAGACTATACTATATACATGTATATGCAAACAGCTGTCATATGCATCACATATGAAAATAAAGATGTGATGTACTGTATGACGATATATGGTATGAAATATAGTACAAAAATATGGGTGGGTTGGTACAGTAGTGCACAGCAATTCTGTATGTGTCACATATGGAAAGAAGTGAATTCTACTCAATAAATTCTAAATTCTCACTCTCTCACTCATCATTAATTCTGTTTCATCCTGCATACAGGGTCACAGGGGCTTGGAACCTATCCCAGGAGACTTAGGGCATGAGGCAGGGTACACTCTGGATGGGCTGCCAATCCATCTCACACAGTCGCACACTACAGGCAATTTTGGAACACCAGTAAGCCTAATCTGCATGTCTTTGGATCACTATGCCACCGAGTCACCATTTTAAATTCTGTTTTCACGGAATTCAATGGAAACAGTTTGGTAAAATTTGTGCAATATATGAATACACACAACACCAGTGTAAATATTAATGTCTTTATAAATGCCAACTCTGGAAAACTCCCTAGGGTATATATGCACACTTCATTCCTAATTGGGTACACCTTGTTAACTTTAACTTTCTCATCATGGATGTGCAGACGATAAATCTGCAGCAAGTGTGTGAAACCATCATTCCAATATGGACCAAAATCTCTAAGGTAATGTTCCCAGCATGTTGTTGAATCTATGCCATGAAAAATGAAGGCAGTTCTGAAGCCAAAAACATGTGTGTTGGTTTGTTTGTTTGTTTGTTTGTCTTGTGAGATATTACACAAAGAGGAAACATTTTGACGTACAGTATGAGTGATTATACCGTATATTCCACGAGAGGTACTAAACTTTAGGTATTTAGCAGCAAGTAATTTGCACGAGATTTTGTCTTCCTTCTATAAACCAAGTGTAAATTAGGGCCTCTTGTGTTACACAAAGCGTCATAGCCAGGCTCTCCAGGTGTAGAGTTCCCCTAAAAAATAGACTTCTTTTAAAATCTTCACATCAGAAGCCACTTTCTTTTTCTCATTTATTCAATCTTTTAAAGTCTTATTCTGTAACACATTGTATTAATCATTCTGCATCATTCGTTAATCAAACATTTACCCACAGAATATTATTAAATGTTTGCATTTCTTACCTCTTACAAGGTAGTTTAGTATCCAACAATAAAAAGTACACATTCTGAACTACGAGGTTGCACTGTATCACAAAGTTTTTAGCAAGATTAGCTCTGTTCACAGGAAAGTACTTTATTACTTTTTTAACTTTATTAATATTTTATTATTACAGTATCTAGCCTGCGGAAGCTCTCCGACGATCATCATGCACAAATTGGATGCGACATTTGTGGGAGTTGAGTTTGTTGATCTCTTGTCCTCTTGCAGTGATGTCTCTAGCTCTGGAGTGCGTGCCACTCAAAACACCTCGAGCGAAACGTTGCAGCATCGTAAACCTTTTTCGCATCATATCAAATGTCTCTGTGGCCAATTTTCTCAGATTCAGACAGAAATTTCACGTTGGCACTTAGTTCAAAATTGCTGTCCATGATGAAATAGCAGACATAGTAAATCACATGGTCAGATTAGCACCAGTTGCACAGCTCCGAGTCTACATACAGTAGGGCATGTCTTTTAGCACACTGACTTATGAAGGTCGGCGCTCCCTGAAACTTTGCTGCCATCTGTTGGCGTGTAACAAAACTAGTCTTGAATATTTTTAATATACCACTTTGTACAAATAATTAAAATGGGAATAATTCAGCCCATCAGTACCGAGGTCATTTAAATATAAGTCATTAGAGACATAATAGAGATTTTTGGGTTAAGGATACATCTGCTCCATAAAGGTATTTTTATTTTACTGTGATATGTGAAAAAGTTGCTAAAATTTAATAATCAAAACGTAAAACAAACAAACAAACAAAAAGACAATAAAAATATTTTACACTTTTATACTAGAAACTTAGATGTTTGGAATTTTGTTGAAAGATTTCATTTAACATAAATTCAACCCAACTAAATATGGTGTTGTGTAATTATACTTATTAAAATTATACAGTGGGATATGGCTGCTGAAAATGCTTATATTTGGCATTTTATTTCATTTCAATAAATAGTTTTTTAATTACAAATAAGATAATAAGCAAGCAACAAACTTTAACTGAATACATAGTTTAATTAAAGTTAAAAATTCTAATAAAACACTCTCATATAGTTGTTCAGGTGATACATTTGTATAGGCTAAAACGATTTTTTAATATGTGCACTTTAGTCAGCCAATTTAGTGAATATGTTTGACAGCAAAATGAGATAATTCTATTTTTTTTTAGTTTTTTTTCTCCAAATAAAGCGAGACGCATTGCACATTTGACAGAAAATATCTTGTGCATGTATTCTTTCAGCCACATTTTTAAAAAGAAATTGCTTGGGCAAGTTAAATTTGAAGTGAAGTGAATTTAATAAAAAAAAATAGTATGCAGTGTACAGAAGTATCAATAATATGTTTTTTTTTATTTAATTTTTTATAAACACTATAGAAAAATCACGGTTTAATTGTAATTTTGTAGTAAATCCAAACGTAGTGGCTTTGCCCAAAATGCATAATTTTAAAACTTCCAAAATAAAGTTATACGAGTGTCCAAAATTAGTAAAAATCTAAAAAAAAATGGCGCTTATCACATTCGGTTGTCAAACCTCTCATGTGTTTGTCATCAATTCTTTTGTCTTCACATCTTTAGATGCAGGAGCTAAGAAGCAAAGAAAGAAAATGAAGTGCAATAAAAAACAGACAGGTCAGACAGTGTGTGAACATTTGCACAGGCAGGTGTCAGTGTTTTGTAATTGGTTAGTGTCTATTATACACACCTTGAGGGGGAAAAAGTGTCAAGGAGAAAATAATAGAAATTGTGTGGGTGTGTTTGTGCATGTGTGTTTGTGGGTGCATGAGAGAGACCCAGGTATCTGAAAAACTGACATTCTGTTCTCGCCGCTCCTCTTGCTCATGAATGCTGGTGTCAGGCAGCAGCGTAAGGGCAATTA